>NC_080580.1:47581274-47884305 GCF_029962835.1 Magnolia sinica
TGCAGATCATTTTTGTTGAGAAGTATAGATCATTTTGAGCCGGGCTAGACCCAAGTTAACTTGGAGTTCTGGTAAGCAAGCCCTACTTTATCTAGAATGTTCATTATACCTAATTAGTGACTAATTTAAGATTTGAGATTACACATTTCTTGGATTTAAATTACGCTTTACCTTATCTAGTTGTACCAATTTGAATCTAACCCGAATACACATTAGGAACCTTAATCATTTGGACGCATCCAAATCTATTCTACCCTAACCATTGACATGTGATATTTTAGGTTAATCAAGTGTTTTGAGTCCTTTAATGATCTCCAACCAAGCAAGAAATAAATCTACGCTCTAAGGTGAGGACTCACCCTTTGAGCTTCCCACTTAAATTCATCAATCTAGACATAAATGATGTCTTGATTTCTCTCATCGGGTTGCTTATCTTACTACATGAATATCCTAACATGTTGCGCAACTGATCTTGTGTTAGATAATGGACATATCTCTTTAAATTTGGCAAGCATAATTGATTTGATGTCCACATGCTATTTTCAGTTGTATAAGATACTAATTGATTAGATGTTACTACTTGTGATCAATTGATGGATTGAATGGGACTTGTTGCGGACTTACCATCTTGCGGTCTATATTTGACCTATGCTGCTTTGATCGTATATTTGTCTTCTATGGCAGGGACCGCATATTTGCCCTACGTGGCTCAGATCGCTTATTTGCCCTTTGTGGCTTTGATGGAACATTGGCGCCCTTTTTGTGGCTTGTTAATTCTCTCTTCATCTTGCAGTGTTCAGTCGTATGGTCATTTCTGGATGGAGCTGAAGTTCGCTTGTCAATTTTCTAACCATCTTGCGTAGTACACATACGATTTGATTTCCATCTGAAGTAGAGTTTTGTATGTTGGTTTTCTAGCCATCTTACGATGTTTAGTCGTACTATGATTTCCGGGTGGAGTGGGAATTCGCTTATCGATTTTCTAACCATCTTGTGGTGTTCACGTATGATATGATTTCCGGGTGGTCTAGAGTTTGTATGTTAATTGTCTCTTCATCTTGCGGTGTTTAGTCGTACTGCGATTTTCAGGTGGAGCGGGAGTTCGCTTATCGATTTTTTAGCCATCTTGTTGTGTTCACGTACGATATGAATTCTGGGTGAAGTAGATGTTTGTATGATGTTCTCTCTTCATCTTGCGGTGTTCAGTCGTACTATGATTTCCAGGTGGAGCGGGAGTCTATTTATCGATTTTCTAGCCATCTTGCAGTGTTCACGTACAATATGATTTCCGGGTGAAGTAGATGTTTGTATGTTAATTCTCTCTTCCTCTTGCAGTATTCAATCATATTGTGATTTCCTGGTGGAGCTGAAGTTCGCTTATCGATTTTCTACCCATCTTGCGGTGTTCACATACGATATGATTTCAGGGTGAAGTAGAGGTTTAAAGCTTGATTTTCTAGCCATTTTGCAAAGTTTGTATGATTGATTATTCAGCTATTTAGACACATCCACTTGCATTGAGATTGCTATTATATTCTGCTTATGATGAAATTATGTTAACTGGCTTATTTTTGAATATATGACCATGATTTTAACTTGCATTGTTTAATATGTCTCTTCTCATATATTGTGATTTATATTGGATTATGAATGATGGGTGTGTAATCTTAGAGGGTACTCACTGCGATAGTCATTGACGCTATCAAACCATATCAGTTGATGCAGGTGCAAAGCGAGCCGAAGCTATTCACTAGATTGCTAGAGCAGATCGGGTAGCTGAGGAGTTAGATGGGGTCCCTGCGACCCATATTAAGCTCCACCATTAGATGATAGATTCATGTTTTCGTTTAATGAACTTTTGTTATTTGGATTGTATAAGTCCTGTATGGGCACTACATTAAGACTAAACTTTAAAGGCTAACACTCGGGTTTTTGGAAAACGAGTTGTATACTCGGGTTTCAAAAAACCGGGGCGTTAGAAGTCTACTCACAATGAAAATGACAAGATGGTACAACCAATCATGACGTGCCATCTAACATATCTTCTTCAGAAACTTGTGGTCTAGTAAGTTATCCAGATATATCTGATATTCCTATTGCCCAAAAAAAAAAAAAAGGGTAAGAATACATGTGTCGATCATCCCATCTTTAAATATGATCCCTTTCATCGCTTATCTCCAAATTTCAACAACTTTGCCCTGTTCTAGTCTTCTCGCTTTGTTCCTTAGTTATATGAGGAAGTGATGGGTGCACTTCATCAGAATAATAACTTACCACTCTTTTGACTAGTAAACATGTTGTGGGTTACAAATGACTCTACACAATCAAGTTCCATCATGGGTATACTCAAACAGTTGGTGTTGATTACATGAAACCTCCTCTTATATGGCCAAGTTAAATTACATTCGGGTTATACTATCTGTAGTTGTTAATTATGGGTGAACCCTCTTCTAAGTTGACATAAAAAGTGCCTTCTTTCATAGTGATCTTATGGAGGAAGTTTATATGAAGCAACCTTCAAGATTTTTTGCTAAGGGAGAGTCTGACAAAGTGTAAACTTTGAAAAGCAATTTATGGGTTACAATAGTCTCTACGTGCATGGTTTGACAAGTTCAACAAAGGTTGTATTAAAACTATGGCTTTATTTGAAGTCATGCTCATCATTCCATTATTGTACGTAAAGGTATCTCAGTTCTCATTGTGCTTGTAGTATATGCACATGATATTGTTGTTACATGAAGTAATAACAAGAGGATTGAAAAAATAAAGTATGTTCAACAACATTTCCTCATAAAAGATTTGGGTCATCTTCGATACTTTGTTGGTGTGGAAGTAGCCAGATCCAAAGGAGTTAATTTATCTCAGTAGAAATATGTTTTGGATTTACTTATAGAGATGGATAATCTTGAGACTAAGTTAGTTGTCACTCAAATGGATTCTAATCATAAGCTTGTAAGGGATCAAGGAGATGCAATGGAAGATCCAAGGAAGTACAGAAGATTAGTTGGAAGTTTTATTTACTTAAACCATTACTCGACCAGACATATCCTATGTAGTGAGTGTGTTAAGCTAGTTCATGAATTCTTTAAAAGTACCTCACATGGAAGTAGTAATTTGAATTTTGCACCAGGTCAAAAGAGCACTAGGTCAAAAAAAATTTATATATAAATGGAATGGTCATTTTTAGGTAACGGGATATTCAAATGTAGATTGGGCAGGTTCTTTAATAGCTAAACAATCCATTGCTGGATATTTGTACATATGTCAGAGGAAATCTAGTCACATGGCAAAACAAGAAGCAGTGAGGTAGCCCGATGAGTGCCAAAGCAGAATATAGAGCAATGGCTCATACCTCCTGTGAGTTGATATGGATCAAGAAATTGTTGCAACTAGTGGGATTTATAGTGCACCTACCTATGCAATTATTTTGTGACAATGGTGTTGCTTCACATATAGAAAACAATCCAGTCTATCATGAAAGAACTAAAAACATCAAAGTCCACCATCACTTCATACATAAGAAAGTTTCCAGTGGTGAAATCTCTACTCTGTATGTTCGATCTTAGGACCAACTTGCTAATGTGTTCACCAAGGCACTTCGTTTCACTCAGGCTAAGCACATACTCCAAGCATGACATAGATAATATCTATGCTCCAACTTGATGGGGAGTGTTAATGAATGTGATATGGACCTATAGAAACCACTTAGATGGGTTACTTTGGTATAGGACATGGAGGGGATTTTTGCTTTTATTATTAATTACAATATATGCAGTTATGAAACTTCCATAATATAAAATAAGGGGGATGTGAACCCAAACTTCAGCCTATTCTCTTCTCTCTACATTTTCTTTACTTCTTTCTTCTTCTCTATTCTATCTCTCCTTCTACTATTTTACAATCTTCATTTTATAAGGTACTCCTGATGCATATCAGAAAAGTTCTCTAATTGATAGGCATTCCACTATTGGATATTGCCCACTTGTGGGAGGTAATTTAGTTACCTAGAAGAGAAAGAAGTAGAGTGTGGTTACATGATCTAGCAAAGAAGCTTCTAAATGAAATGGAGTTTGTGACTACTCTAATGTAGTTGTTCTGTGATAATTGAGTAGAACCACTCGTGTTGCAAGAAATCGGCTTTTAATGAGAAAACCAAGCATACTGATGTCGACTATCATTTCATAACGGAGGTCTCAGGTGGTGAAATCTCTAAGCTAGTCAAATCTCAATGTCAGGTAGTTGATGTCTGATGTTGGACAATGGAAACTACCATAGGATGCAAGATGAGAGATCAATTACGTATTAATTTCAGCAATCAACATTTAAAATCAAACATATGCACAAAATAGATTCAGAAATTCAGATTTGTTACACAAAGGTCCTAGGTTATCACATACGTGATACACGAAAATATAAAATAATTCGAGAGTGGCCCACTTGGAAGTAGGGACTTTTAATCTATAGTGGGTAGTGTAACAGCCACGTGAATAGACAATGATGCAAATAAAATTCTGGTTTGGGAAATGTTTTACGAAAAAAATAAAAAATAAAAAAATCAGATTTCGATAGGGTTTTAGGTTCATGAATTGAGATTTGGAAGTTGGGGTCCTGGTGGTTTAAAGGATAAAGGAATGAGGTAGCGTTGGAAGGAGATCACGTAGGGAAAGGATACGAAACAAGGCCCACACATTAATAAACGTACGGATGCACGTACGTGTGTGTGTGCAAGCGGGCGGGCGAGTCAACACATGGATGGGTAGGGAGAAAGAAGAAAAGGGATGGATTGGGTTATGGTTTTGACGGGTTTAGAAAGGTTGTAAGGGAAGGGAAGTAAGGAAGAAAAGAGAAAAGGATGAATACCTTGTTGGAGAAGAGAGAGAGGAATAAAGCACCTTGGAGGAGTCAACTAACAAATAAGCCTCTACCCTTCCACAATTCAATTGGAAGGGGAGGTTTCTTGCAAACCTAAAAAACAAAGAGGAAAAATACCTTCACATAAGAGTCTCTCTCTCTCTCTCTCTCTCTCTCTCTCTCTCTCTCTCTCTCTCTCTCTCTCTGTTTTCTTTTTTTTTTCTTCTCAATCTTCTCCAGTAGGGTTGGACAAAAGGATACGAAATAGGGCGAAGACCCATATGAACGCACGTGCGTGCGTGTGTGCATGCGGGCAAGTCAACACATGGATGGGTAGGGAGAAATAAGAAAAGGGATGGATTGGTTTAGAGGGTTTTGACAGGTTTAGAAAGGTTGTGAGGAAAGGAAAGTGAGGAAGAAAAGAGAAAAAGATGAATACCTTGTTGGAGAAGAGAGAGGAATAAAGCACCTTGAAGGAGTCCACCACCAAATAAGCCTTTACCCTTCCACAATTTAATTGGAAGGGAGGGTTTCTCGCAAACCCTAAAAAACAAAGAGGAAAAATACCTTCACATAAGAGACTCTCTCTCTCTCTCTCTCTCTCTCTCTCTCTCTCTCTCTCTCTCTCTCCATGCTTTTATAATGAAATATCAAAATAATTACAACTATGCCACTCACTTAACCGAAATGGCCCATTATCTAAAATAAGAAAACTAATATTTACTATCAATCTCAACCGTCAAATAAATCCTAAAATTAATAATAAAAACATAGAGGAAGCAAGATCAGATTCCAAGGGGCCCAGATATAGAAGATCAGGTGGATTTAGTGGCCCGATGGCCTGATCGACAAGATCCAACAGTTGGATCAACACGAAATAAAAACCATATGACAAAAATGGTCTCCTAAGCAGCCCACATGCATCATCCCAAAGTGGGGTCTTCCTAATGCACGTCCAATGCATGTGGGATCTTCAAAATGGCCCAGAGAGTCCCATTTAGAACTCGTCTCACATCCACAAAGAGAGTTGCACTGATGTGGGTGGTCGCCTCCATCTCTGGTACACCCAAGTAGGTCGTCTGATATCCCCATCAATGTCTTTACTAAAGTGCTAGGGAAAAATCATTTTGACAGTATTTTTTGCGTGTGGGGCATCAATGACGTGCGTGTGTGCGTGTCTATATATACATACATACATATGTAGATATATATATATATATATAAATACATGTGTATATATATGTATGTATATACATATATATACATGTGTAAAAGATACAAAAAATCCAAAACTTAAGATATCGTACGATATTATCGTCGATATCGTGCGATATATCGTCGATATCGTACGATACATTGTCGACATCGCCGATACAACCCACCCCGATTTAGATATCGCGGTATTTCCGCCTCCATTATTGTCGGAAATCGACAAATAGAGTCACGGACAGTCACGGGTGCGTTTGCAGGGGACTCACAAGTCCCACTGTAGCCAACAACCCCCGACGATAAAAAGCCGATGCCGTAGGTGGTGGAGAATAAAAAAAAAAAAAGAGGGAGAGAGAAATCGGAGACATACCTGTAGCCGGAGGTTGTAGCAGTGATCGGAGGTGGGCCATTCGACAGGTAAGTAGCCTTCTTCCTCTTTCTTCGAATTTTTCTTGATATTTTCTTCAATTTCTCGGTTCCTTCGCTGATTGGAGCATGCCTGTGCGGATTTCTCGGCGAGAAATCAGGCCGGATTTGAGGAAACGGAAGAGAAATCCTCTCCGGAACCCTCGCCGCGTGAAGGAGAGGGAAGGCTCTCGCGACGGACGGGGAAAATGAAGGAGACGTGCGGGACGGGTTGAAACAGGGATCGGTGCATCCCGTGGTTTACTGAGCACGTTCTTATCGTACTCAGTAAACTCAGTTGGGCCCACCTGTAAAGTATGTGGTCTATCCACGCCGTCCATCTGTTTTCCCATTTAAATTTAGGGGTTTATCCCAAAACTTAGAGAGGGCCAGTGGATCATACCACATGAAACAGTGGAGGTGTTTTAACGGTGGATGTTCAATTCAACTGTTTTGTAATTTGTGGCCCATTCAAACATTATATATGGTTTATTTTTGGGATAAAGCCCTGAAATTATCTAGTAAAATGAATGGACGGATCCGATAATATACATAAATCGTGGTGGACCTCAAGAAATTTTTAATGGTGAACGTCACTCTCTCCACTGTTTTCTGTGGTGGGGTCCACTCGAGCGCTGGATCTGACTTATTTTTTGGCTCACGCCCTAAAATGATCTGTTGAAATGGATGGACGGTGTGGATAGCAAAAATACATCATGGTGGGACCCACGTAACTTGGTGGCGTCACTTGAAATCGGATTGCGTACTGAGTTACTCAGTACGCTTTTATCGTACGGAGTAAACTCAGTTGGGCCCACTGTTAATGTATATGGTTTATCCACACCGTCCATCCATTTTTACTGATAATTTTAGGGGTTAATACCAAAATTGAAGTGAATCCAAAGCTCAAGGGACCATTACAAGGGAAACAGTGTGGAATAATGATTTCCACCGTTGAAATCTTCCTAGGGTCCAAATTAATTTTCATTTGTCATACAACCTGTTCATTAGATCTCAAAGACATGGATGAAGAGAAAACACAAACATCAACTTCATCCAAAACTTCTTTGGCCTCCAAAAAATTTCCAATGGTAGAGGTTCAATCAAACTGTTTCCTGTAATGTGGTCCACTTGAGATTTTAATTTGCTTCATTTTTGTGCTGTAGCTCTAAAATTATCTGCTAATATGAATTAACGGAGTGGATAAATTAAATAAATAACAGTGGACCCCACACAGTTTACTCAGTACGCTAAGGGTATTGAGTTACTCAGTACGCAATCCGCTTCGGACGCGGATTTCCTGCGAAAGGGCGCTGGAAAACTGGGTGGGGCCCAACGTGATGTTTTTAACAAATCCACCCCGTACATCAGTTTTCTGAGCTCATTTTAGTACTAAAGACCAAAAATGAGAAGGATCCAAAACTCAAGTGGGCCGCACTAGAGTAAAAGGTGGGTAGGAAAATTCCTACCGTTGAAAACTTTCTGGAGTAGTTTGTGATGTTTAAATGATTATGTAGACCGTTAAAAACGTCAATACTACTTGGATGAACTTAAAACACAAATATTAGCCTGATTCAAAACTTCTGTGGCCCACAAATATTTCAACTGTGTACCTTCAATAATCACATTTTAGGTCCACTTGACTATTGGATACGGTTCATTTTTGGCCTATCATCCTAAAAATATCTCGGAAAATGGATGGCCGGGGTGGATTTCTCAAAAACATCACATTGGGCCCCACCCAGGTTTCCAGAGGCTTTCGCAGGAAATCCGCGTCCATCCGGTTCCGCGCAGGACGGGAACGGATTGGCTACTCCCCTTGACACCAGCCCCGTGGCTGGTGTTCGGTGGTATGTGGGCCCCACCATGATGTATGTGTTTCATCCATTCCGTTCATACATTTTAAAAGATCATTTTAGCCCTTCATACTAAAAATAAGAGTGATATAAATCTTAGTGGACCACACCACATGAAAACAATAGTGATTGGATATCCAACATTTAAATCCTCCTAAGGCCTAATGTACTGTTTATCTGAAATCCAATCTGTTGATTAGGTCATAAAGACCCAGATGAAGGGAAAAAACAAAGATCAACTTGATCCAATACTTTTAATGCCCCAAAAGGTTTTTAATGGTCAAAATTCATTCAACACTGTTTCCGGTGGTGTGGTCCAATTGAGGTTTGGATATACTTAATTTTTTGGCTAAAGCCCTAACATTATCAGGTAAAATGGATGGACGGAGTGGATAAAATACATAAATCAAAGTGGACCCCACAGATTTTACTCAGTGCGCTAAGCGTACTGAGTTACGCAGTACGCAATCCGCTTCCTGCTGTAAAAGGGGAGCACTGATGCTCCTCGAGCTCCAGCTGTACGAACGGTTCAAAGGAGATCAAAGTTACATTCATTTATTTATCAGGGCCCACTGTGGATTGCTTTGGTTAGGCAATCCTAACCATTGCATGTATGGCTTAGTCAAAGGATGGCTACCAAAAAGTGATGGGGATGGGTACCATCTTGCCTGATTGACGCTCGGGATAGGCAGGGGCTCTGAGGGCCCCACCATGATGTATGGGTTTTATCCACACCGTTCATCCATTTTGTCGTATCAAAATAGGCAGATCCAAGGCTCAAGTGGACTACACTAATGGAAGAAACGGTGATGATGAAGCAAGCAGTGGAAACCAGATTAAGGAAAACCATATTAGATTTCGAGCATCCATAGGTGGTGAAATTCCAATAGCGTGAGTGTGTGGGGTTGTGTCTGTGCGTGTGTTAAAAAAAAGAAAAAAGCAAAAAAAAAAAAGCTCTAAGGCTCCCAATAAGCTTTTAACGGTGTGCGTTCAAACACCACGGTGTGGTCCACTTCATCGTGGGATCTGCCTTGTTTTGGGCTTATACGCTGAAAATGATATGGAAAAATGGATGGACAGTGTGGATAAAATCCATACATCAAGGTGGCCCCACAGAGGCCCTGCTTGTGCTGAGCTTTTGAGATACGTGGGGTAGTACCCAATCTACGTCCACAAGATATAAGACCAAATAAAAAATGAATTAGATCATCGGTTTGGTATGATTTTCACTGGGTAGTCTAGCAAATATGTTCTAGACTTGATGGACAGTTCAGATTGATTGATGGAATTGTCAAAATGCCCCACTTCAACTAGAGGCACACTAGGTTATGTTGCTATGAGCCCAGCGCAGCATTTCTAAACACAGTAATAAAAAGGTAACGTGAACGCATGGCCAAGATAAAAAAAGAAAACAAGTTTTTCCCATCTATTTTGAAAAAAATGCTCCAGCGCCTTCGGGGTACTGTAAGTTATAGTACTTCTAGTTGCACCATGATACTTGAATAGTCCAATCTATTGATCTGTACCGTCCATTAGATGCACAATACATGTCATGGAGAACCATGTAAAAATCACACCAATCGGGCAAATCTAAGCGTCCAATGCCATGTACATGTGGATGGTGCTCTATGGACTATTCCTTAAAATAATCTAACAAAATGGATGAGTGTCATGGATATACAGCACATGCCCCAAGGTGGGCCCTAACAAGTACTAATATAATATTATTTTACAGATAAAATATGTCGGGAGGAAGAGGAGGTAGGCAACCTGATATAGGGTGGACGTACGGTCGGCCCATTCCCGATAATCGATTCGGGAGTATATGTAATTTGTGTGGTCATGTATCGAGGAGTGGTGGGGTAACCCGCTTAAAGGAGCATTTAGCGGGAGGGTATCGCAATGTTGTGGATTGCCCGAAGTGCCCACAGGATGTGCGAGAACAGATGAGGACCATATTGACAAAAAATGTGAAGACAAAAGATGAACGACATGCACGGGAGAGGGAGATTAGGGAGGAGTTGGGGCGGCCACCATATGCAGGTGAGGATGATGTAGTGGATCTCGATAATGATGATGATCCCGAATACAGACGTGCAATTCAAGAGTCCATACAGGATCAGTGGGAGAGGGATCAGGATAGGAGATGGGACACAAGTAGGCCTAGATTTGAGGGGTCTATCCATGAGCGTGGTGGGGGGAGTGGAGCAGGAGGGAGTGGAGCAAGGGAGAGTGTTAAGGGTGGATCAGGGGAGGGTAGTAGGCGGGGAGGAATATGGGGCATGGGCAGGAGTAGCAGCATGCGGGTACCGGATCTACCTTCAGATCCGAGGATGTACAAAGAGGCAGGAGGGACACAAAAGAAAATAAAAGAGATGTTTAGTGGAGGGGATGTGAGGAAAAAAGTTGGAAAATTTATAGCAAAATTTTTTATATATGATCAAATCCCCGCAAATGCCGCAGCAAGCCCGCACTTTAAAAATATGATAAGTGAAGTGCAGCGTGGGGGTGAGGGTGTGCAGCCTCCCACACCCGCCCAGATCATGGGAAAATACTTGGATGATGAACATGCAGAAATGAAGACATACGTTGATTCGTATCGGCAGTCATGGGAGATGTACGGCTGCACCGTCATGTGTGACGGTTGGACCTGACCGACGAAGATGTCGATTATAAATTTTATGGTCTATTCCAGGGGACGGGCGGTGTTCCTAAAGAGTATAGATGCGAGTAGTAAGATCAAGGATTTTAACTACATTTACAAACTAATGCACAACGTCATGCAAGATGTTGGGAGGAGAAATATTGTGCAGTTTGTTACGGATAATGGGAGTGCATTTGTTAAGGCGGGGAAGGATATTCAGAGCAAGTATCATATGTATTGGACCCCCTGCGCAGCCCATTGCATCGATCTCATGCTGGAGGCGATCGGGGATAGGCCATCGGTGAAGACTGTAATTACTGATGCACGGCTTATCACAAACTTTGTATACAACCACAGCTGGTTATTAGCCGCAATGCGCGAGAGGTGTGGTGGGGATATAGTGCGCCCTGGAGCGACGCGGTTCGCCACAAATTATATTGCCTTAAGTAGCCTTCTCAAACACAAACAAGGGTTACGAGAGCTTTTCGCCTCTCATGATTATGTAGAATGGAAAAAGAGGTTGACAAAAGTAACCTATAGAATTGAAGAGTTGGTGCTGGGAAATTCATTTTGGGATAAAGTGCGTGGTGTTGTGGGTATTATAGAGCCTATTTATGTGGTGTTGAGGATGGTGGATAATGAGACAAATCCGTCGATGGGGTCGTTGTATCCGTCTATACAGCTGATGAAAGAGGCTATCATGGTTAAAGCTCCCAATGCATATAAGTGGGTGCATGCAATAATAGACGATCATTGGGAAATGACGCTTTCTCACCCACTACATCAGGCTGGTAAGTACCTATATGGATTTTTTTTCCCATATGCAATAATAAATGAGGGTTGTATTGATGTGTATATGTTGGTTTTCAGCATATTTCCTAAATCCCAAATACCACTACAGCCGGAACCTCTTCGATGATAATTCTTTAAAGAGGGCTGTGCATGAGGTGTACGATCACTTATTCCTCGACTGTCCAGGGAAAGGCACCTTTGGTAGTGAGGTAAATACGTTCCGCACTTACATTCTCCTTATCTTCATCTCAATCATTAAATACTTATTCTAGTTGCTATACACCATCAACAGATTGTTAAATTCCGTGAGGCAGTTGGGATGTTTGGGTGTCACCCTGCAGTGAAGTCAAGGAACGCCATAATGCCATGTGAGTCACTGTAGTAAACTTAACTTTTATATTATTTTGAAAAATCTAGGATAATGAAATAATCTTATGATATACAGGCGAATGGTGGTCCATGTATGGGACTGACTATGAGGTTTTATAACGATTGGCTGTCCATGTGCTTGCATAGATAGTGTCCTCGTCACCCTGTGAAAGGAATTGGAGTACATTCTCCCTTATACATACAAATAAACGTAATAGAATACGGTATGAGAGGCTTCAAAAGCTAGTGTATTGTCACTACAATATGAAGTTATGAGAGAGGTTGCTTCACTCGGAAGGAAGAAGAAAAGCACAGGAAGACCCACTGGACCTGATGACGATCGGACAGCATGCATATGTTGAGGATGCGGAGGATGACCTAGTTTACCAGTGGGTTAGGTCGGATGACTTAGATACCTCGGATGGGCGACCAGAGTCACATATTGCGGCAGAAGCAGAGACACAAGGGATTAATGTTGACAAACATGTGGAGCAGCAGAGGTCTCCCGATGAGGCATTCGACCCATTAACGAGGAGTCCGGAGGGCAGCCCGTGGCAGTCACTATCACGCGGGACACGTGGCGAGGAAGCATTATCTGACACCGAGACTGAGTAAGAGAGTGATGCAGGAAATGAGTCTGGTGATGATGATGGCGGCGATAAGGGTGACAATGACTCTGATGACAATAAGGATGATGATGATGGTGGTGGTGGTGGCGACGGGGATGGTGGCGACACGGGTGGGAGTCAGGATAAGAGGCCTCTTAGCCCTTTTACCGGGGAGGAGAATTTCGATCATTCCACGCAGGACCCTGACCATGGTTCTCGTCCAGGAGAACCACGACCTCGTCTTGTTTACAATAAAACATACACGCGTCAAAAGCTACTGCAGAAAAAGAAGACTCATAAACTTTCAGATTTTGAGGAGGAGCTGCTAGCAAAATGCATGAGGGACACAAGCGTTCGTGGCAAGCGAGGTGGCTCTAGATTTGGATCACGGACGAGGGAGGGGAGCTCGAGTTACAGGCCACAACATGAATCTGGATCACAAACACTGGAGAGTAGCTCGAGTTCTGTGCCACAGTATGGGCATGGATATGGACCTAGTGGATATGCGACGAGTGACTCCAGCAGTTACGGCACATCATTTTTCAACCCTGGTCAGGAGTTCACTTCTGCATATGGGCAAGGATATGAGCAGCAGTATGGATATGGCCAACAATATGGATACCAAGGAGCTTCATATGTGCCCTTCCCAGATCCATATCAGTTACAGACTGTGACGATTACACAGTACCCACAAATGGGCGTATTGATTCAGTTTGGAGAGGATGAGTACCAGCGTTATGTAAGGGAGTATCTTAACTGGTACCACTCTACTATGACTTGGGCACAATATTGTCGAATTATGGAGCAGCAGTACTATGCCCAGCCTCGTCGAGATGGAGATGATGATTACGAGCCACCACGCAACTCTATGTGGGTCGAGACCACAACTAGTCCCTATCATTGATATGTATATTTATCAAATTTTACTTCTTCAGTTCTTATTTTGCTTTTCAATGAATTGGTTGTGTTTTCATACATGACTATGATATATTTATAAATATCATCCATTCAATTTAAATATAGTTGCATTAGTTCAGTTAAACACCGCATAACTTAGGACCCTATACAAAGGAAATTTATTATGTGCATATTTTTTTGAGATATTATGATTTAAAAGTATGTATTAAGGGCTTTTTTAACAATCCCCAAAGTTCCATTAAAAATTCAACCATTTTCCCAATGTTTCCCAAAATGTGGGATAAATTATGCGATACAAATGATATATCCCGTGCGATAACCGATACATATCTGTATTCCAATGATGCGATACATTGTGCGTGTCTATATATACATACATACATATGTAGATATATATATATATATATAAATACATGTGTATATATATGTATGTATATACATATATATACATGTGTATATGTATATATGTATATACATACATATATGCATGTGTGTGTGTGTGCATGTGTATACATACATATATACATATATGTATGTATATGTGTGTGTGTATGTATATATATGTATGTATGTATACATATATGTATATATATGTGTGTGTGTGTGTGTGTGTGTGTGTGTGTGTGTGTGTGTGTGTAGATTGAGGGAGAGTGTTGAAGTTACTGAACATCTGCATCATACAACCCAATTGGATGATGTGCGTGTCTATACATACATACATACATAAATATATTAGTTGAGGGAGAGTGTTGAAGTTACTGAACATCTGCATCATACAACCCATTTGGATGACTGTAATACACGGTCCATCTTTACTCTTTTTTCTAGCATTGAAGTCCCTCACTTGTCACATTTGAGAGTCTTAAGATGCAATGGTGCATATATCAATTTGTAAAAAGTGAAGGGAATTTTCGGCATTTTCGTTTTTTTGTTTTTTAAACTCAAGTCATTAAAAGCAAGGGAGGATGGGTCATAAACTACAAAAAGAAACTAGAAGACGATACAGTTTTCTAAGGCAATTCTAACAAACAAACGTCAATGTGGTTATGATGCTCCGAACTTTCAAAACCCATAGCACTGAGTTGGATGCTTGCATAAGGATAAAGGGATCTGCCTTCCTCAAGATCTCCAGATTGTTCAGAGTTCTGAACTCTAGACGTGCGGGTTATTTAAAATTTAGGGTGAAGTGGACTTACCCGCTAGGCTACAAATGTAACTTCCTATTGTTGGAAATACTTTTAACATGATTAAACTAATGAATACTGATCAACCCTTCATGAACTGGTATTCTAGGATTTTTTGGTTTAAGAGTATTCCCTCTTACTTGGTCCCCTGTAACATTCAATACTCACACCTGTACTAGATAAACTTAGCAGCATGGAGATTTCCCAAAACATTTGTATGGTAAACACTATCACAGATTTCTTTAAGGGTCCATATCCCAGTTTAATTCATATGTTGGTTTTCAATTCATTTCTGAAATCAATGAAAGCATTGACATGAAGATCGTTCGCCATTCAACATAATTTTTTATTGGTGTAAAGGTCACAATGCTGTCCCAAAAATAATTTGAAAACCTCTAAAGCTCAAATGCTGTCCCATACATTCAGGGGTGTGATTCAAGAGTATCCAAGACTAAATAAATATGTTTCAATAGATTTTGCTTCCTATGAAATATGGACATTGGGTCTCTTGGTATGTGATTCTGCAACAAAACAAACCAGCCAAGTAGTAATCTTTCCAGTGCAATGCTATCTTATCAAAGCAGCAACAATGACAACGTCTTCACAAATCTAGCCATGGGGATTTTCATTTACCCCATTGGAAATTACTACAAAATGCACCCCTTCCAGTTTGTATATATGGTAGTATGGCTACAACATGAAATCCAAAATTTCCAACCTCTAACATCTATCCAATGTGCAGGTCCTGGATCAGGGGGATCCTTACTCTTGCTTGGGTGGTAGACTTTGAGGAGTTTCAACACCCGGTCAAGGGTTCGAGTATCCATAGGTGGTGAAATTCCACTGTGGCATGTGTGCGTGGGGGTGTGCATGCGTGTGTAAAAAATAAAAATACAAAAAAAATAAAAATAAAAAAAGGTCCTAGATTAGGGTAAGAAGACACAAAGCTAAGATGAAGATGTCAAAACACAAACACCTGTAGCTGTAGAATATCAATTGAAGATAGTCGACGAGACATCGAGTGCCAAACCATGATTCATGAAATATACAAGGTGCACAAACCGGTGACGCCAGGTATTCCATAATGGTAACGGTGGCCGTAACAGCCACCACCATGACCTTTATGATACGGGCTGTAACGGCCATAACAGTCTTTTTTTTTTTTTAATTACTGGAAAAAAAAAAAAAAACCTCAAAAAACCTGTATCGGCCCTGTAATGGACCGTTACGGGTCATTTTTTTCCGTAACGGCAATTACAGCTGTTACAACCCCATAACATGTAACTGTTGCCACTGTTGCCCTTACCTAACGGCCTTTATAGCCTCAGTCAATAAACCGGTTATTTGAGTGGGCATTTTCCCATTGCATATAAACGGTTGGCAACATTTTGATTTGAAACGACCATTAACAAATATCATGGAAAAGCTAAGAATCCCTAGGGAGGACTTTTTCACTGTTGCTCACTAATGTTGTCTAACCTGATGAACGGTGTGGATCTCTAAAGGTGGCCCCAATATCTGCCAAATGCTGGCTCAATGTGTTTATGTTGTACTTTTCTATCTGTACAAGACATGATGATTGGATCAGGCCAATGGGCCAGACCATTCACCACAAGCCAACCCAGCCCAGCCCTCAAGTTGCCTCTAACCCGAGATAGGGTGTGTATTGGCAGTAGATAGGGTGTGTGGGGGCCACCATGTTGTACATCCTTCATCAATGGGATGTATGTGTTTTAATCCATGTCATTCATCCGCATATCATATCACTTAATACAAGCTCGCCAAATGGATGGACGGTTTGGATTCAACACATATCTCGTGATCAGACCCACATGTACAATAGCTATATAGCTGGTTTGATGTACACCAGCCAATCAGCTTACCACTTGTATAGCAGCTATAATAGCTGATTGCGCGACATGTCAATACAATTATGTATTGGAAGTATGGTGAGATACGTCACCAGCAGCTATGTTTTAGTGGTTGACTTTAATACAACAACTATTTAGTTGGTATACATCACGTGGATTCTAACAAGTGGGTCTTATTGTACGGAAATCATCAATGAGATGCAATGGATTAACGGTGTGGATTTAAACATATATGGGCCCACTTATCAGAATAAGAATGTGTGTACTTAGCCATTCCGTTTCTCAAATACATCAGCTAGTGGTGTATTTCAATACAACAACATCAGCCACTAATAGCTATGTTGTATTTCAACACAACAACATCAGCCAAACCGATCTCCACGTGTGCTTAAGATATGGCATAATGTAGAACAACCATTATGACCACCCCCCCCCCCCCCCCCCCCACGTGTACGAAAGCTATGGTACGATGCATATTTGTGGTGTACACGCATGTGGTACATCATGTGGACCAATCCATAAATCAACAAAATGGTATACATGATCCAATACCATTTGAAAGCCTTGGATTCCAATCCAAAAAGAAAGGATGAGCCACTTACCTTTTTAGATGAAAATAATCGGAGATCCGCCATTGAATGCTCTGATACCACTGTAGGGAAGCACAGAAGATGAGCCCTCAAGATCTGACGGTCTACACGAGTTTTGGAACCCTTACAAAGCAGAAGATTGACGCTCCAACGGTCCACCTATCTACTACTGGAGCAGATGGATCTATTCACACCTCTGATCCTACGGTATAAGTGACCCTGGATTGCGATCTATAGATTAGATCGTCCCAAGGACAAGCCAAAATGGACAGACTACTGTGCACACTATATCTCTCTCCATATACTCTCAATATTTCTTATGATTGATTACGAGAGAGAGTCCCATCCTTTATATAGGAAGGAATGAGAGTTTGGATGAGATTGGATGATACCATATCATCCGATCACATCCCCATCTCCCAGCAAAAATCAAATTCATATTTGAATTTGAAATTTAACTAAAAAGAAGAGGCCGGAAAAGGCATGGGACATACCCACTAGTGATTGCTCACCAGTGGGCCCCACTGGCCTATGTCCAACAGTTATCACAACCACACCTAAACATAATAGGCTAATAAGAATGGGTGTAGAATGAGAGCATTGAATTGGTTATAACCACTGCAGTTCACTAATGATAAGTGATAATCCAAATGCTACTAAAGCACCTAGGAAGGTCACCCACCTCTTATCTCCACGTAAAAGCTTAGCCAAGGGGATTTCAACAGGAACATAGTAACGTTATACAATTACGATGAACAGTCTCAAAGTACTAAATACATGGGTGATTGCATCATGCTCCAATTCAGGCTTTAGCGTTTTGGTTTTATACAGTCCAGAACATTCACTTACATATTCATCTAATAAAATTTCTCATCCATTTACTGAAATATGAGCAGCTCAACGAACAGGGAAATAATTACTTTCATAAATGATCCTCCTTAAGTTGGGACAATTTTCTAGAGTTACATATCAAAGAAAGTCCAGCTGGAATGTTCTACACTTTAATCTGGTCTATGTAATTCTTTTGTTGCATTCCTATTAGCGAAATAATTAATAAACAAAGTAAGCTGTCCAAAAATTTCATTTAACAATATTCAATAAAAGAAACAATAAGGTAGACATTATGTAACACATTTCGAGGTTTCTACTCTATTCAAGTTAAGAGAGGGAGATTGCAAAGGAACCTCATTTCTATGATAAAGATCGTAGTCACTTGTGAAATACTTGTGCGTCTCCTGTCCCCCCACTAGCATCTCCATGTCAAAAGGACCAAGCATCCCAATCATGCGTGCAAGCAACATCACTAATGAATCATTTGGAAACAGAACCTGTGGACGACAGAGAGAAACAGAAAAAGAAACACATGATTATGGTACTTTCATGGGTCTATGATGAGAAAAAGATACCTATAGAACAAGCATCATTAAAAAAAAATTTAAAAAAAAAAAAAATTCAAATAAAAAAAATAATTTTTATCATTATATCTTTATTATAGGTCACCTTGGAATGAAGAGAAGTAGGGCACAATATCATCATAATAGCATAGTCCTAGCTATTTGTAGTCAGCTTTCTCAGCATTGCTTGGCAAAGTTTCAACAACTAACTGCCCACCTGATATCAACCTCCTCAAAAGGAGAAGACATGTAAGGCTAGCTATATGAAAGGTTCCCTGATATGTTCCTTGTGCCTCTAAGTATAGTAGCTTCATTTTTCCCCCTTACCATAATGATGAAGAGGCTATTTGGTTTCTCAACTTTGCAAACCAGAAGCCCTTGTTGGTTTTTGCACGAAGTATAGATTGTTGCAAGAGCTCATGAGGTTTATTAATATCCGTGCACAAAATGAAGCAATGCCCAATGTTCGAGCAATTGGTATTGCTACAAGTTTCGCTGGTTGGAGATAAAGATATAATATCATTATCGCTGATAATATCACTGATAACTAGAAATGTGGGGGAAAAAAAAAAAAGGGAAAAACATGGGGACAATGGTGGAATTTTTCAATGAAACTTCAGAACATGCCTAAATACACATATTCGCATATTTAGGAATAAAAAAAACTTGCAAAAAGAATGCATTACATAATATGTTTTCATTTAATGGGGCCCAAAAAAGCATGTGTTGCCATAAGAAATCACTCCACGGTGGGCCCTACAAAGTTTTCCATGGTGGGCATTCAATCCCCACTATTTTCTGTGGTGGGGTCCACTTGAGCTTTGGATCTGCATCATTTTTGGGCTTGGCGTGGATAAAATACATACATCACGTGGGCTTCACAAAGTGCGACGGATGACATGCAAGAACTTAGAAATTGCAAATGTGACACAAGTAGTCAAATTAAACCGTCCAAATTATGGTACCTAGTGTAGATGGATCATGGAACCAAAATTACGGTTATTCCATCATCTAAGTAGCAGATTTATAAACATTTATTGGATGGTTAAACGGAAAATATCCAAAGGTCATGTTTCCATAAACAGGCATCCATGGATAAGAGGCTAGAATTGTTCTCTCTGCCACATGTACAATTTATGACTGGCTATGTAGCCCAAACCTTAAGAAGATTTAAATATCAGGTGGACCACACCACTAGAAACAAGGATAAATGATCATTAAAAACTTTTTATGGGCCACAAAAGTTTTGGATCAAGCTGATCTTTGTGTTTTCCCTTCATCCAGGTCTGCTTGACATTATCAACAGGTTGGATGGCAAATAAACATTTCAAAAACTGGTTTTACAATGGGCCCTTTGGAATTTTTAATGGAAAGGCACTCAATCACCATTGTTTCTTGTGGTGTGGTCCACCCAAGATTTGGATCTACTTAATTTTTGGGATCACGCCCTAAAATGGGCCGGAGAAATGGCAAGACAATGCAGATATACAACACATCATCAAGGTG
Organism: Magnolia sinica; assembly: GCF_029962835.1. Taxonomy (NCBI): domain Eukaryota; kingdom Viridiplantae; phylum Streptophyta; class Magnoliopsida; order Magnoliales; family Magnoliaceae; genus Magnolia; species Magnolia sinica. Next base: position 47,601,472 of record NC_080580.1, read on the forward strand.
GGCTCCGTGGTAAGGTAACGGATAACAACTAATCTGGTCCCCTTTTTAATATGGATCTCCTGGTTTTGGGTGCGGCTTCGGTGGATCCTCTGAGGTAGGTTAGATCCTTGACCGTGAGGCACACCATGATGTCTGTGAATTATATCCACATTGTCTATCCATTTTGAAAACTCATTTTATGGCATCATCACAAAAATGAAGCAGATCCAAACCTCAGGTGGGACCATAATACAAAAACAATGGTAATTGATCATTAAAAATTTATCGTGGGCCACAAGTTTTGGATCAACCTAATATTTGTGATGTCTCATATAGAAACAGTGGTAATTGATCATTAAAAATTTATCGTGGACCACAAAAGTTTTGGTCAACCTAATATTTGTGTTGTCTCTTCATCTAGGTCTTTGTGACCTTATCAACAAGTTGGATGGAAAATAAATGTGCTGGTGACATGGTCCACCTAAGATATGAATCTTGTTCATTTTTTGGATTATTACATAAAATAAGTTGTCAAAATGTATGGACGGTGTGGATGTAAGGCACATACATCACAGTGGGACCCACAATCAGGGATCCACTAACCTTGGTGGCCACCCAAACCGTGCCCCCGATTTCCACCTCACTTCTCAAAATAAGGGCAGAGAGGAAGTTTTTAATGGTGAGTGTTCAACGACCACTATTTCTGGTGGTGGTTCACCTAAAACTTGTATCTAATTCATTTTTTGGACCAAGCCCTAACATGAACTGGCAAAGCAAATGGGAGGTGTGGATATGATGCATGCATCGAGGTCGGCCTACGATCAGGGTCGCACCTACATCACTGGTTATGAGTCGCAACCAGGTTGCACTCCACTACCGACCGCGCTCAAAATGAAGCAGCTGATCATTAGGAAGTGACGCAGTTGATCAACGTGAGTAGCGATCGTACAAACTTCGGTCTCGACCGTCCTTTTTGCAATATAACTCGCTGCCGACCGATCCCGATACATACAAATTTGTTCGTCTATAAATTCTAAATCTGTTGAATCGATCGTATCTTTGGCGTAAAAGGAGCTGCCCTGTTCTCGTAATTTGTACATCATACCAGAGCGATACGACTGTAGTGTTTGGAGCATCAACCGATTGAATTGATGAACCTAAACACATCGTAGCTTGTGGTACCAAGCCCTTTCATATTTGCAACTCATGTCGGCCGATTCTTGTTGCTCAATATGGCAATTATTTACTCTATGTTAGGAGGCTTTTTCATAGCAATATGCCATGGTGGTTAGCCGCTTCAGTTTCTGGAGTAGTTCTCCCAGCCGATCGTTTAGTTTGGTCGAAGGATTATGACCGAGCAAGCAAGAGGCATCAGCGACAAACTTTTTCACGTTAGATGGTAGGAAACAAAAAGTGAAATCTTTCAATCCTTCCTCCAAGATCTCCTGAAGAAAAGAATCAGCACCAACACTAAGGGGAGGTATCTTGACAGCCATTACTAAAAGCTAGATTAGAAAGGATAATGGCTAAATTAGGAATCCGATATCATTTAAATAGCAAGTCATGTGAGGCCGTTATTTGTAAGTGGCACAATATTAGGATTCGCACATCGTAGTTCATGCTAGACGTGGGCGGTTAAAGCGAGAAATTTGGAAGTGGGATGAATCGTGAGAAAAGCAAGGAAGAACATGTCCAAGATGGTTAATAAAGCAGTTAAGTTGTAAAAGCTCAATAGTCATTCATTTACAAAAGAAAATTACAAATCAAAGGATAAAAGAGTTTGCAAGAACGTTTCGGCCATCCCTAGTCGTCTTTTGGCATCCCATAGTAATGCCTCCTCTTTCGTCGATGATCGAGATAATCGGCCGATGTCTTCTACTCTAAGGCGTGCTGCAGGGACTAATTTGGAGATTTCTTCAAGTGTCTCATCACGTTCTGCTCAATTATCAACCACATGTTTCCACAATGTAATCAGCTCGGCCTCTAAGGTCACAATTCTGGCCTCTTACGTTCTCAATTTCCATTTCAGCAGCTTTTGCGACAACATTCTTGGCTGCGAGCTCTTGAGCAATTTCCTGTGCGCTAGCTTTTTCGAGATCGGTCACTCGCTTTTTTGCTTCAAGACTAGTGACAATTGCCTTGGCTCGACAATATATGTCAAGCATTCCCTAAAGTTCCGGGAGAGGTGGTAGTCTGGCCGTTAGAGATGGATCCAAATGGGACATCATGCATGCCAAATCGACTAACTGGCCGATCTTGGTTATCAATTCAGTGTCAAAGGTTTTGACCAATCCTTTCTGAATAGCAATCCTTTCTGAAGGAGGTCGTGCAACTCAATTTGTAAACTCTGGAGATTGTCATGTTGGAGAGGAGACGTCGTTGTGGGTATTTCTCCAACAATGGCTTTCTCAAGAAGGGAGATCACATCGTCAACAGAAGAAGGAATGATGGAAGTTGAAGTATCGACCTCATGAACAGCCAGTGAAGGAGGTGAGGGAGGAATTGTATCAGCCACGTCCACTTTGGCCGGTTCATTAGGTGTATCGGCCGAAACAACTTCAGGCTATTAATCTGCATCAACTGGTAGTCGTTCTAAAACTTCAACGCAAACTTGGTCGATCAGCTTTGCAGGAGAATCGGTTGTCGCTTCTTCTTCGGTTATGACCCTTTCAGTTTCGTTCGATCGATCAAAAACTTCTATCACCTCGGTCGCAATAGGCTCGGTCAGAGCCAGGATCTCCCTTATCACTATGGGTGACGAAACCATGGCTAATTTGAAAGGTTGAGTAGGAGAGATTGAAACTCTTTGCTGCACAACTAATACTGACAGAGAAGGAACCTGCAGGGAATCATTAGTGTCAACTCCAGGTGAAGTATCTTTTGTGTTGGTCATCGTCTTTGAATCCAAAGGTATTGCTATCGTAGAAGTCAGAGTAGGATCGTTGAGAATCACAGGAGTGATCACGGTTGTAGCTATTGTGGTCGTCGTTTCTGGGATCTACGGTATAATTGCAGTCAATGGGATTGCCAGTATTAGCTGCACACTCCGTTCTTGGACTGTCATTGCCATCTCCTTAGGTAATTCTCCAGTCACTGAAAAGAATCAAGCAAAGGATGTGAGCATATGAGTGAAGGTATCAGTCTAGGGAAAGACATGAGCAAATGGTTTCCACCTAAATTAGACCGAATCGCCTGTCTAACTGGCAGACCTCTGACAGCTTCAGGATTTTTTATTATAGTTGCTAACGGCCGAACAGCAGTAGGAAATGGCGGAGGTTGGGGACAATAAGGCTTGAGATATCTTTCAAACGGAAGGTTAGGATCATTCAATCCATTTGTAGCTTTGGTCTAGTTGTTCCAGGATTTGTTAAAATGAGTCTCCTCATGTTGTTTTATGCCCTCGGCCATTTCATAGGAATAATCAGCCATGCTAAAGTCAGGCCGGTACTTTAAAATAATTTTCGAAGGCCGCTACGGTTTCAGCCGAAGAAGTGTCCAATGATTTTCTGGACCTTGACAGTGATTGATTTTTTATCGTTGGGGAAGGTTTGGAAGGAACTGTTTGTTGTAAAGAAAGGATAGGAAATTTTGAAGGAGGACTAATACCTCCTAAGTCGGAAATCTTCCTTTGGGCCATCTGTGGCCGAGCAGCTACCAAAATGTTGAGGTGTTCTTGAGTGATATGTGGAACATTTGGATATGGGGGTTCGACTACCAATGTAGAAACTGCATTAGTCCGTCTTGTCTTCACTCTTGTCGTCCTTTTAGCAGTAGTAGTAGGGACAGCGGGGAGAGCTCTCTTCTTATTCTCCGCTAAGCCTGGAAGAGAGCAGAACTGATGTAAGAGTTCTTTGGTACTTCGACTGCCTAAAAGCTTGGCATATTGGCGCTTCCACCAGGATATAAAGTTATCCAGCATTGTCGGGTGTTCTGGATACACTGGCATCTAAAGAGTGACTGCTTCTTTGAGATAAGACAAGTTAAGGGATGCGTAAAATTCCTTGTCGATAACTATCACACCGCCAAATAGAGGTTGGTTATTAGTTACGTGAATAAGAGGACAGGGGATGTGCTGTACAAAGCCCAACTATCGGGCGAACAGAGAAGGATGATACTATTCAATTCCAGCTTTTGCGTTTTTCCCTTTCTCAATAACGCCTCCGAAAGCCAGATCTCGACCAATAACAAAGCAATTCCAATCATGATGAAGCTAACAGACCACATGTTCATTAGTAGGGTCAAACTATCCAGTAAGCCATTCCAGGCCGTAAGCATTTGTCTTTGCGAAGGGCACGAAGGACGTACTGTTGTTAGAAAGACTAAGAGAGAAGAATTCTTGCAGATATGCAGCAACAGTGGTAATCTCTATGGGGATATGCATAATTTGGTCGCCATAGGAAGAAATATATGTTCCTGTTTGAAGAATTGTGGCCGAAAATACGCAACGAACCACATTTGTGCAAGCTATATAGGGCCCCTAGCTGAGTATAATCCTCTCGAATTAACTTCATAGAGACATCTGTACAAATGGCTGAGATGAACGACGTTAATGCTATTCACTGACCTTGGACAAGGCTTTCAGCCAAAGCAACGTACTCGGTCGTGACTTGTTGAGCATTAACGCATAGGAGATGTTGGGAAATCTAAAAAAGGAGGAAAGCGAGATGCTCGAGTTTTTCGACCAGTCCTATAAGTTTGCGTAAGAGTTCATGAAATTGGTGTACCCTTCAGCACTCTTGTTAGGAAAATTCGTGTGTTGTCCAGCTTTGGCTTTCGCATGGTAGGGCATACCGAAAGCGGTAAGTTCGGTAAGATGGCAAATGTCCTTGATGGAAATACTCATCGGCCCGCAACCGAACATAAAAGTGTTGGTGGAGATGCTCCAAAACGATGTTAGGGATAGAAGAAGAGGGATATTGGAGAGATATTCGGAAACAGAGGTTTTAATACATTCGAAGATACCTAGTTCTTTCCATAAATTTCCGAATTGGGCTGATACTCTGATGAACCAATCTTCCCATCCAGGAAGAGGTTTCGGCCATAACCTCGGAAATTTGAATGCATTCGTTGTATCGGGTATATTTCTGGATTGAATCAAGATATTACTTCCCAAGCAAATTGGGAAGAATGGATCTAGAAGTTGTAGCGATTCAGCCAAAATATCTGGAGAAAATGAGGGACCTAAGCCATAAGCATCCTCATGAATCGAAGACTTGAAAATTATGTCTTTCAAACAATGGTCTGCAAAGAGATCCATCACGGACATGATGTCTTTTTGGTCGAAAGAGGGTCCAGATGAAGAAGCCATAATCGCAAAAAAGAGATAAGAGTAAAGGAAGAAAAAGATAAGAGATTGTATGAAGTTCGAATATAAAGCCACACACACACACACACACACACACAAGGAGTTAGAGGCAACATTAATTAGGAGGCACACCTCTTCTAGTAGAACGGCTCTTTTTTTTACGACACATGTCTATTTGAGACACATTTACCGTTTTATATCAACGTGATTGATGCTGGTGATAGGAAACACGTGTGAACATTTAATATCTACTCAAATGTTGCAGCCCTTTTCTCCAAAAAGATAACGACGAGGGGGGCAATGTTCATACCCTATTTCAACCAGATCCTGTTTCTGTCAAACTCGTGTGAGTCACACGTGCACAAGGTTAACGGTCGAAGAATTATTCTAAGAATGTGCGATCGAATCTCAGAAGAATGCTATCACATGTCGTGCACGCCATAAGCAATCATTGTGGCGCGACCGAACTCAAGTGTTTAAACAAATTGGTTAATCAGTGGTTAAGTTCATGTAGATTCTGAACGGATGTCAAACGTCTAGGAATGCAAGATCGTGGGAAGAATCTGGAAGCAGAGTAAGGGCAGAGGTAGTTATAGTAACCATCAGATCATGGAAGGATCCATAATGGTTGGATCAAAGCTATAAATAGAAGAAGATTTCAGCAGGAAAAATCATCTCATACCAACCCAAACAAATCAACAAATCAATTAGCTATCAACTATCCTGTTGAATTTACATTTCATAGTGTAATCGCTACTTTTATCAAGTAATTTCTTTCCTTTAGAGTAATCATTTACTTATCACATTTACTTGCTTTCTTTAGCATAATCCTTTAGAGTAATCATTTACTTGCTTTCTTTAGCATAATTCATAGCGTAAACACAATAGTCGATAGTTGTAACTGTAGTCTAAGTACTCACTAGCAGTTGATTTTGATTTTTCGCTTTACATTCCACTCTTCATGCATTAAGGAAGTCGTTTTGTACAAAAGGCAAGGAGAAACCCATCATCAGAAGACGAACCCCACTATCTAACTATCGCCAAATCCATTTACACTTTGAACAACTGGCTGAATAGGCGACCAATCTCCTCAAATCTCAGTCATACTCGGTGTCTATCTACTTTGGCGCTCGGGGTCATTGTTGTTCGGTTTAAATTAGAACCGCAATCCCAATTCTGGCATGCCCATGCACTCGTCACCTGTGCTGGAGAAAGGAACGTCAAATCAAGGGCGAACACACCCTTCAAATCTAGAGGAACAAATTCCCTGAGACATCCTAGATCTACATTGCGTGCAACTTACACCATGGAAATTAATTTTCGACGGGTCGAGGATGCATGAGTGTCTGGAGCAGGGGTCGTATTGATTGCCCCCAATAGAAATCAACAAGAGTTAGCATTTTAGTTAGAATCTGAATGTACTAACAATCAAGCAGAGCATGAGGCTATGATAATCGGCCTAGAATTGTTACTGGAATTACGAGCGAAGAAGGTGATGATAATTGGTGATTCATGACTGGTAATAAATCAGATGGCGGGATCATTCAAATGTACCAGCCCGTCATTGTTACCATATTACGTTGTAGCAATCCAACTAATCGACCGATTCGAGGAGGTCAAATTGATGCACATTGCCAAAGAATACAATGCAAACACCAATGAAATGACACAATTAGATGCAAGCCTAGAAGCGCATGGAGGGGATCGGTCGATTGGTCAATCACGGTCCAGAGAAGGTCTTTGCCTTCTATTTCTAGAGGGAGAATATAATGAAAATCTGCCAAATATAGGTGGAGGAAAATGATTGGAGAACCCCCTTCATGAGATACCTGCAAAACCTACAAGTTAAGGCCGATAGAAGTATACGAAGATCGTCCACAAATTACGTGATGGTCGACAATGAGTTACATAGAAAAGGAGCCGATGGACTGTTGCTTCGGTGCCTATCTAAAAAAGAAGCTATGATGGTCATGGAGGGTGTTCATGAAGGAATTTGTGGGGCCCACTAGGCAGGAAGAAAGATGAAGCTTACACTAAGATGCTATGAGTATTTCTGGCCAGAAATGATGGCCAATTGCGTTCAGTATGCGAAAGGCTGTGAAGCCTGCCAAAGGAGCGGGCTGGTCTAACACGTACCCGTGACCGAGTTGCACCCAATAGTAAAACCTTGGGCATTTAGAGGGTGGGCAATAGACCTGATCAGTCAGATTCATCCACCTTCAACCCGAATTGATACATTAATTATAGTAGCAACCGATTACTTTACCAAATGGGTTGAAGCGAGACCTATGAGGAAAGTCAGTCACGAGGAAATTATTGGCTTCATCGAAACTAATATTGTCCATTGGTTTGGAGTGCTAGAATCCATTACCATGGATCGAGGAGCTGCCTTTTTAGCCAAAGAAGTGCGAGCGATGGTCGATCGATACGGTATAAAAATCCTGCATTCGACCCCTTATTACGCCCAAGCTAATGGTCAAGACAAAGTCAGTAAGAAAGTAATCAAGAATATCCTGAGGAAGATGATACGAGGGAACCCATGGGAGTGGCATATCAAATTATCGGAGGCCTTATGGGCTTACAGAGTGTCGCCCTGCATGAGCACTGGGGTCAGTCCGTTTGCATTGACTTACGGACATGACGCAGTTCTTCCCTTGGAAATCACGGTCCCATCACTACGGATTGCGTACCAAGCCCAATTAACTCCGCCAGAATTCACAGAGGCGATGCTAGTCGAACTTGAGGACCTAGACGAAGTCCGCATCAAAGCTTTAAATTCGGTCATGGCCAACAAAGCAACCATAGCAAGGGCTTATAACAGAAGAGTAGAAGGGAAATCCTTCGGGGAGGGTGACACGGTCTGCAAGATGGTTTTGCCCGTCGGCTAGAAAGACCGAGCGTTAGGTAAATGGTCGCCCACTTGGGAAGGACCATATATCGTTGAGCAAGTCCTCGGAGGAGGAGCCTATCATTGAGCAAGTCCTCGGAGGTCGTTTCTTAAAGCAGCGCTTTCCTTCATTATGGGAAGTCATGAAAAATCAGGCCAAACAAAGTGGATAAAATAGATATTTCATTTCAAATAAAGCCCTAGAATGAGGGTTTGTTACTTACAATAGATATTGTATAATAAAGGCCATTTAGTTACAAGAGATTTGCAGATGATGAAGAAGAAGAGGGCCAAGATGGGAACTATAGATGGGCCGATTTGATATCTTCAAACCTTTTAGTGGCCTCAACTTCCGCTTCCCTCGTCGCGTTATGCCTCTCAGACCATGAAGCTTGTTGACTCAAAAGCTCCTCAGAAGTGCGATCAATGTAGGCCAGGCGACGGTCGATGGCCACATGCTCTAACTCGGCCGATCTCTTTTTAGCCTCACTGACCTCAGTACGGCCCCGATAGAGAGCTATCTAGGACTCGACGAAGGCGACCAAGTCAGTGTTTTATGGCCAATCGTGGTTCGGATAGAGCCGATTAGTCTCAACCAAGTCAGTGAAGAGGTGGTCATGAGCACGCTTTAACGTCCATAGCATTTTCTTGTTAAACTTGAGCTCTCGAGTCCAGTACAACCTGTTTTTCCAAGCTGCTTCAGAGCGGGCTGGCAGAGCCCTGCATTCGGCATGAAGGGCCGATAAGCGAGATAGAGCAAAGGAACACTGCTTGATTCCTATGTCTGCTTCGGAGAAATCATCTCCGAGTTGTCGAAGTTCTGAAATGATTTTCAGAATCTCCTGAGGAGGTCGTTGGTCTTCAGGGAGATCATCAACGTCCCTAAGAAAAGGGAAGGGATTGCCCATAAAGGAAGAGCGCGAAAAAGACTCAATGTCTTTTTAAAATATTTCCTCCATTATCTTGATCAACAGAGCAAAGAAATCCATGAGTGTCGAAGTTGCTGCAACTAGGATTCTGGTTTGAATTAGTTCATGGTACAATTTGCAATCCAAGTACCGTTTATATAGGCTAGAGATTCAACAGTTAAGGCACTTGGGATTCGAAGCGACTACTGGCTATTCGAGGTTAGGTGAACCGTTTCCCGAAATTCCGGGAATACAGTGAAGTAAATACGATTTTTTGGGAAAAGAAAGCGGCGCTACAATCATGGTCGAGGTATGGCATTCACGTACAAGGGAAGCCTACCATGCGTCCATACCATGACACTGGAGCCACAAACAATGAGGCAAGTACAAAAGTATGACTGGGAGGGAATACAATTTTTCCAAGGACGTTCTTATTTAACATAAAATTTACTGCCTTGCCAGTCATCGACTGCATGGCTACAAGAGGGAAACAAAAACAAAACATCTAAAAATGACCAAATGATCTACATCTTCATTTTCTCGAAATCATCAAGGAGAACTTGCATTTCTGCTTCAGCCTTCTCTTTAGATGGAGCCCAGCCAAGCCTTCTTCTATGACGAGTGGTAGGAAATGAAGTAGTTGGTCGACACAGGTTCCGGTCAAGGAAACTTCACTTTTGGTCGCCTTCCAAGCACTGTAACGCAACATGGTGCGGTTGAACTAATGAGCCTAAGCACATCGCAACCATTTGTACCAGGCTAGTTCATATTTGTCGTTCATCTTGACAAACTCTACTTTGGTCGTGTCTTGCTGTTGCGAGTAACATGAGTTCACTTGTTGTGAGTAATATAGACTGCAACAGCGCGTCCCCATGGCATGCAAACACTTCAGCTTTCGAACAAGTTCTTCAAGCTGGAGGTTTGATTCAAATAAAGGGAGGCCGTCTATCGAGCAAGAGACATCAGTCGCAAATCTATTAGCGTCAGAAAGCAAGCTGGAGAAAGCATAAGCCATAATCAAGGGTTTCCTTCTAATGCGGGCATCAGTGGTGCGCCGTTTAGAGTGTACCAAAGGAGGAGGCGTCGCCGACAGAGTACCAGAGAGGGGGAGTTGATGTGGATGGACAACAGGTCCATTGGACCCACTTTCTGACGTGCTACGAGTGCAGGAGCGGCATGTTCACCCCGACTATAGATCCATGGGTCAGATTTCACACCCTACTACATGGGTGTTTTAGTTTTTGACTTTTTTGTTATTTTTCTTATTTCAGGGGCTTTATTGCAACTTTCTTTATTTTTCATTTTTTTTGTTATTTTTCTTGTTTCTAAGGGTTTTAGTGCACTTTTATTTTTTCCATATCTTATATATACGTTGTGAGGAACCCTATTTTCGTTATTATTATTGAACGAATAAGAATTCGTCTATTTTCTTCCTCTTTATTCAAGAGAATAGGGTTTCAGGATTAACACTTGGGTGTTGAGGATTCCACCCTGATTTCGGGTTTCCCTCTTTCTAAGATCTTCGAGGTGCAGGAAAAGGTAAGAATCATCCTCCTCCTTTTCCTTTGACGACAAAGGACCTATACCTTCTTCATCTCGAACCCCTCATCGTTCACCCCTTTCGTTTTTCTCTGGATACCCCTTTCTAGTTCAAACGGAAAAGAGGGATGGTTAGTCAGTAGAATCAGATCTAAGCTTACTCGTGGACTGACTTATGTCAGATCTAGGATATCCTCATATCCCGAAGTCCTCCCTTTTTATTGTTTACGTGATCTTATGCTAAGGGGCGTGATCCTGACGGAATAACCTCATCTTTGTGTTGAGATTTACCTAATCCCTTTGTTTGGAAACAATTAGTTAATTGGTTTATTTATTTGAATATTCTTTAACCTGATTATACATGCATCTAAGGTTAGGTTATCACGTCCCTGCATCACCTTTAAGTAAGATTTAGCACCGGTAATGAGGGGATGAGTGGAAGCCATTGAAATATATTGAGATCGTAAGGAATGGTAAAAAATGAAAGATGGGACACCGTTTAAATAAACAGGTGTTTAGCACCCACAATCTAAATGGGGTATGGCGATAATGCCGCCACATGTTCTTGATCGTTAGGAAAATGGGGAGTGGGAAGCCCAAAAACAGCCCACGTTTCACCGAGTTTTTAGAGATTGGTCAACAATCGATTGCAAATGACAAGTCCAAAGAATCAAAAGAGGCATAAAAAGGGCTCAATGGCCATCCATATATGAAGTAAAATGATTATATTAGTTCAAATGTTAAGAAATTCTGTAAAGACCCTCTGGCCATTCCCAGTCGTCCCTTTACAGCCTGTAATGACGCCTTCTTCTTGGTTGCTGATCGAGAAAGCCGACCGATGTCCTTTACTTGGGAGTGTGTGATAACAGCTAATTTGAGGACCTCGTCTTCGGTCCTGATGCATTCTCTATGTTCGTCCGCGAACTCCCTCTTCAACGTGAGCAGCTCGGCCTCCAACGCTACAATTTTATCTTCTAGGTTTTCTAGCTTGGTCCTAAAAGCCTTCACAGCAAAATTCTTGGTTGTGAGTTCCTAAGCGATATCCAGCGCAGAAGACCTCCTGGACTCGGCCGCAACTTGCTCCGCCTCAAGGCAAGCAATTAAAATACCTGCGTGGTAGCACGTTTCAAATAGCCCTTGAAGCTCCAGAAGAGAGGACACTTTGGCTGCCAAAGCAAGGCGCAAATTGATTCAACTAATCGGTTGAGCCTCTCGACCGATTCAACATCAAAGGCTCCCGTTAGTCGTTTTTTAAGGAGGGTATGAAGTTCGGCCCTTATGTCTTGCAGGTCATTGGAAGGAGAAGGGGGTTCGACCGCAGTTACATCTCCAATAAGGGCCATCTCGAGTGAAAAAATGATATCATCCACAGAGGGGAGGCCTTCATTGCCAGGAATGGAAGCAACACCTTCGGACGTAATCGCTTGAGCAGATGATGGAGGTGGGTTGGGATCAACCATTTCAACCTCAGTCATCCCTACAACAACCTCGCTCGAAGATGTTCCAATAAATCCGACCGCAACGGGTTGCCCAATATCGACTAAAGTTTTGACCAAGACTGATTCAGCAATCTCCACTGAGACATCCGTTGTTGTGCCCTCTTCGGTCCTATCCTTTTTAGTCTCGACCGATTCAGTTTACTCCGTAGTTTTAGACTCGGCCGAAGCCGGAGTCTTTTCGACCGCTACATGAGATGGAGTGGTAAAGCAAGAACAATCGCGAGACTACATGGATAGGTAGGTGATATCACAATCCACTTCTGAATAGTTGGTATGGGGTTAGATGGAGATTACCCTGCACATTCCGAATGATCAGGAATGGTAATGACCTTCGATCGACTGCAAGGATGAGATTCTTCTTCACCGACAATTGTCACCGAGTAAAGAGACACGACTTCGGTGGCCACGGGACTGGGAGCCTTCAAAATCACTAGGGTGACAATGGTCGTGGCTGCGATGGTTGTTGAGGTCACAACTGTCGGAGGGAGCGCAGTCAGTGGGATCGTCGGTATCGGTGGCATATCCTAGCGTTGAGTCGTCACCATTTTTACTATGGCCGGTGGCAGTTCTCGTGTCACTGCAAAAAGAGCAAAAGAAGGATTTTAAGAAAAAGATGCGCAAATAAGTATTCAATGCAAACAAGATATATAAATAGGCAATTTCTACCTAAGTTAAATCGAACGGCATGGACGATTGGGCAATCTTTCACAGCTTGAGGATTTTTTATTACGGTCGCCAACGGCCATGATGAGGTAGGAAATGGTGGTGGATTAGGATGCTAAGGTGTGTGATATTTCTCATCGAAAGGGGACTTGGGATTATTCAATCTTTCTCTATCCCGCCACCATTTATTCCAACACTTATTGAAATGGGCTTCCTCGTGGCATTTTATGCCTTCGATTTCTTGCGAGTAATCCGTGACGGTAAGTCCAGGCCAGTACTTCGTCCTGAAATATGTTTTAAAAGCAGATACAGACTCGGCCGAGGAAGTACTCAATGACCTACCAGATCTGGATAGCGACCGATCTCCTACTACTGGATGAGAATTGAGAGGATTAGAGAGTTGGAAAGTATGGGTAGGAATTTTTGGAGGTTGGCTAAAGATACCTCACAAGTCCAAAATCTTCTTCGAAGCCATTCGTTGTGGTCGAGCAAGTGAAAGAATCTCTAATTGTTCCTCTGAAAGTTCCTGGCTCGATGGGGGAGGAACTTCAGCTGTCAAGGTTGGAGTAAAAGAAATAGCAACCGACCTCATTCTCGCCCGGCTTGTCAGTCTCTTAGCAGTAAGAGTAGGTGGCATTGCGGCGGTCCTCTTTTTGCCCTTCTCTGTACCCAGCTGGGAACAGAATCAGGAAGTAAGCCCTGTTGCATCCCTACCACCTAAGAATTTGGTGTAATGACGATCCCACCATGTTATGAGACTATCCATCGCCCGAGGAGAGTCAAGATAGCTTGGAATCTTCAAGACAAGTGCTTCTTTGCAGTATGAGTTGCTAAGAGATATGTAGAGATTAGCATTGGTCATTATCAAACAATCATAATGAGGTTGATTGCATGTCTAATGAGTGAGGAGGCATGAGATGCACTGGACTAGGCTAACTTGTTGAGCAAACATGCGCTGGATGGTATTGCTTGATCCCAACCTTGGCATTTTCTCCCATTACGATCGTGCCATAGTAAGCAAGGTCGCGACTGATGACGCAGCTGGTCCAAGCTTGATGCGAGCGACCGGCCCAGTACTCATCGTTAGGCTCAAATCGTCCCGTAAGCCACCCCAGTCCATAGACTTCTCCCTCTGAAAAGGGCATGAAGGATTGTTCTTCCTTGAACTTGTCAAGGGAAAAAATCCTCTAAGATAATCTTCGACCATGATCTTCTCTGGATGGATGTGAAGAATTCAGTCGCCAACAGAAGAATATAACTTGTTGGTTTGTGTATGATGATTGAAGAGAGAAGGCCGGAAGTATGCAAAGAACCACATCTGTAGGAGCCAAAGTGGTCCTCCCGCGGAGTGTAGGCCTTTGTGAATAACCTCGTATAAACCCCGGTACAAGTGACCGAGAACATACGGTGTCAAGGCTATTCGATGGCCTTAGGCGAGGTATTCGGCCAAGACGACATATTCGGAGGTGACTTGATGGGCACCGACATAGCAAATGATGACAAATCCAAAGAAGAAGGCGACATGCTCATCTTCTTCGAACGGACCCTCAAATTTGTGCTGGGCCTTCATGAAGTTGGTGTAGCCTTTATATGCCTTGCTCAGGTTACCTTTGCGTCTCTTCATGGCAACACCCGCATAATACGTCATCCCGAAGGGTAACAGCTTGGTCAGATGGCATACGTCTTTGATGGTCGAACTCATCTGACCACAGCCAAATACGAAAGTATGGGTGGAGGAGCTCCAAAATGTCGAAAGTGCAAGCAGAACAGATGGATTGACTTCATACTCAAGAAGAGAGAGCTTTATGCACTCAAAAATGCCCATATTTCTCCACGATTCTTCATGATGGGACAACACCTGAACAAACCAGTCCTCCCATTCTGGAAGAGGCTTCGACCATGTTCTAGGAGTCTTCGGTGCGTTCGTTGCGTCAGGGATAGATCCAGATTTGATTAGGATCTCTTCTCCTGGGCAGATAGGGAAAAATGGATCTAAAGGTTGAACTTCACCAACCGAAACATTCGGAGAAAATGTTGGACTGAGGTAGAGAACATTTTCGCCTAAAGGAGATGTGAAGATAATCTCTTCCGTGCATCTCTTCACAAGTAGATCCATCATTGCCATTATGTCTTTCTGATCGAACGAAGGAGCAGATGATGAGCAAGTAGCCATTGCAAGGGAAACAAGAAAGAGAAGAGATTCAAGAAGAAAGTTGCAAAGGAAGAAGCAATTTGAAAGTGTAAAGAAATCAGATTTGTAGTGATGAATATATAGACGCAAGAAAAGGGGAAAGGGGGCGTTTATTGCAAATTCGAGATTATTTCAGCAGAATGGCTAGAAGAGACGTGTAAACAGGGGATTCATTCAACGCCTCGATTCGAAACGACCAGCAATAAAGAAAACCTGCCTAAGGCATTTTATATTAGGCAACACGTGCGGCCATTTATGACAACATTATTAAAGCATCAAACGTCGCTCTCAATTTCATCAAAAGGACAGCGATGAGGGGGGCAATGTTTGTACCCGTTCCGTCTGAGCCCCGTCTCAACCAATCAGGTTCGTTTACGTGTGATATGTACGAGCACGAGTGGTACGATTGAACGATTTCCTGAGATATGTATGGTTATAGTTTGGAAAACAAAGCCATAGTATAACAGTCATGACCGAACATTGTTAAAGCGGTTGATGGGGTTAGCGAATTGAGTTTACACTAAGGGATGATAGATATGCAACAATTGAAGTCGCATGATCACTTGACATGTGGCTAAAGGAAATGGTAAGTGAAGAACGTGCAAAGCATTCATAAACAAAGTAATGACGAACGGTTATTATAACCATCAGGATGTGGGAAAAATCTAGAATGGCTGAACTAAGGCTATAAGTAGAAGAAGATTACAACAAAACAATTCGTCTCACACCAACCCAATCCAACCAAATTTATTTTTCATTTATCTTGCAGATTTATGTTCCTTAGTGTAATCAGTTACTTTCCTTGTTAAGAAAATTACATTCTATAGTGTAATCTTTACTTCCTAAGCTTGTTGTTTTACATTCTGTAGTATAATCCGTAGAGGTAACCGAGTAGCTGGTAATCTTTAGCTGTAATTTGAATGTGAGCTCGTGCGTAGTAATCAGTTTCACCATTAGAAAGGCATTCTTCCGGCAATCTGCACAACTGACTATAAGGCTTTCTTTTTTGTTTCACTTTGTTTTGTGTTGAGAAGTCCTTTCGTACGGAAGGCAAGAGAGTAACTCAATTTCACAGGACGAACCCCACCCTCTGAATATCGCCTAACCTGATCTTACATTGAGCGAGTGGCTGAGTAGGCAACCGACCTCTTCAGATCTCGATCATACCTTGTGTCTGCCTATCTTGGCGCTCGGGGTCACTGTTGTTCGGCTTGAATTGAGGCCACAATTTCAATTCTGGCATGCCTGCCCGTTACTACTTGTGCTAGGAAAGACAACGATCGAACACATATCACCCTCAAACAGACAGTCAAACTGAGGTTGTCAATAGGAGTCTTGGAAATCTACTTACATGCCTTGTGGGTGATCACGTTTGAACTTGGGATACAGTTTTACATATAGTCGAGTGAGCATATAATAGTTCCATTAATAGGTCCATAGGCATGAGTCCATTTGAGATGTGCATGGCTACAAACCCAGGAAACCTGTAGATCTCATACCTATGTCTGTGTCCCATAGGCTATCTGAGATAACACATGAGCGTGCACATCACGTACATGAGTTACATAGTGAGATCAGGAAGCGAATTAATGTAAGTAATGAAAAATACAAAGCGTTTGCTGATTCTCATCGCAGATTTCATGAATTCCAAGTAGGAGATTATGTCATAGTTCGTATGAGGCCTGAACGGTTCCCACATGTGGTCATTAAAAAGTTACAAGCACAGCGCAGGACCATACAAAATAATGCAGAAACTGGGTCCTAATGCGTATGTAGTAGACCTTCCACCTATCATGGGAATTAATTCTACTTTTAATGTGGAAGATCTAGTACAATACAAGGGTCTTACTACTTCGCTTGTTGATCCATCCACAGACCCTCCCACTAACCATGACCCAGTCCCAAACCCATGGCCCCTACCTAATCAATCATCTGAGCCTTTACCACCTTTACCCTCCCTGCTTGCTAGAAGCGAACAAATTCAAGACATACTGGATGCACAAGCAATTTCCACTCGACATGGGGAATTTCAGAAATTCCTCGTCAAATTGAAGTATAGGCCGATTTCAAATAGTATGTGGATTACAAAGGACGAGCTACAACATTTTGACCCAAACATTTTGGAGCGCTACAGGAGTTTTAGTCCGCCAGAGGTGAACTCTTCTCAGCCGAGGAGAGTTGATGAGGACATCTAGGCGAGTACCCGTGATCGTACTAAAGACCCCATGTGCATGTGCAAGCATCTAGAAGACCCCACACTAGAAAGTGCACATGAGCTGCTTTATGAAGTGATCCAGACTGTTGGATTGGAGGGACGTGACGATCGGGTCGTTGAATCACATGATCGGGTCATTAATCGTGAATCATCCACACTAGTTTTTCTTAGACTTTATCAGCTTATAGGATTTAGTTTTGTTTATGTTATGTTTGGACACCATTATGAATGTTTTTAGTTGATTTTATTTACACTAGAGGCATTTTCATTAAAATTCACAAAACAGGGAGGTTATTGTAATTATTGAAACTTCTTAGAGCTATAAAAGAGGGTGGGCATGTGACTCTCTCCTTTATTGGATTTTGTGAAAAAAAAAAACCTTCTTCTTCTTCCATCTTCATGAGATTTGAAGATACTTTCATGTGATTTGTAAGGGAGATTGGTGTGAGGTTAATCTTCATCAACGGAGGTGTGAGGTCTCCATCTATCCTCATATCACCATCCCTTCATTCTCCATCAAGGTATTTTCTTCAAAGTTCTTCGATTCTCCATTCCCAAATCTTCATCTTCTTCTAAACTTAACTTTCCCATACCTATCAACAATCCAAACCCTAAAGGGCCTAAACGCATCCAACCTAGCCACACGTGTGACCGTACGGCCACACGTGTGAACCTCTCGGGTTGGCCGTACGGCCACACCTTGTATTTTTTTGGTTTCCCATCACCCTTAAATCAAAACCATCTTTTCTCTTTCCCAAAACCCTAACCCTAAACCTAGAAATCCCTTTCCTATTTCCCTAATTCACGAAACCCTAGCTCATCCCATTCTTCAATTAACCCTAGTCTTTACATCCTATCCCTCTTAAACCCTAATTCCCCACATCTTCATACCTCAAACCTTTTAACCCATTCACCCAATTTGATCCCATGAACCCTAATTCCTAGATTTCCTCAATTTCCTAAAATCTTAATCTCACCCTGGGTAGTATTGGGTCTTCTACTTTGAAGTAGGCTTTCCCTATGCTAATTGGATGTCCCTACATCCATTAGATCCTTGTTTCCTTTGCTTAATGATCTTGTGTAATGATGCTTAGTAACCGAGGCTAGGATTGTGCATGATCTTCTTTGGTTTTCTTAGTATTGGTAATGATAATGGCAAGTTTTATGATTTTTTGTTAATTACCTTAATTTTGCTACTTGATCTCACGTAATATTTAGTACATGCATCGGTCCTACATTAGTACCCTTCATCATGAATGTGCCCATATCTCTTATAAGTAGTTCCACAGCTAGGGGATCCCTTCAAATGCCTTACTATATGAGTAACAACATCTCAACGAGGGGTTCTAGGAGCTTGCATGAATTGACTTACAAGTTTACAACAACTCACAGCAAATGTTTAGTATGGGTGATTGTCAGGTATATAAGCTTGCCAACCAACATATGACACTTGCCTGGATCATCAAACAAATCTCCTAAATCTACAACTAACCTCTGGTTAGGATCCATAGGAGTATCAATTGATTTGGACCCAAGCATACCAGTCTCTAATAGTAAGTCTATAATATACTTCCCTTGGGAAAGATATAACTCATGCCTTGGACTTGGCCACTTCAATACCTACAAATATTGCATCTTACCCAAGTTCTTGGTTTGGAAATTATGCCAAAGAAACGCTTTGAGATGATTTATGCTACCGTCATCATGGCCAATGGTCCAAGATCACTTAATTCTAATGTAGCATTCTTCCCCATGGGACAAATGATTGGAGGTGGCCATGACAGTGGTGATCTTCATCTTCTTAATTCTTCAAGCAATGTTAGATCAACTTTCCAAATTTCGGGTTGAGAAAAGCCAAAAAAAAATAAAAAGAGAGCAGATTATTTATTGAAATTGTTGCCCAGGACATTTTCTTGTCGATAATTTGATACTGCTATTTCCTTCTTTATTCATGTCCAATAATTATTGTGGTTTTCTTATGCGGAACGTGTCAACTTGCCAAACATTTCCAAACATTATATCCTAGTAGTGTAAATTAAGGATGTGTGGTTCCTTTTTCACTATCTTAATAGTCCTTCGGGCTAACATGTATCGGAAATATTTCAATAATATTGCCAATGTATCGATGTCACCAAAAATCCATTTATTAAAAAATATATATATATTTCAATTTTTTATGGGTGCATGGTTGTATGATGAAATGCATGCTTTTATATGTATATGTATGCATGCACGGATGGATGGATGGTTGGATGATTGGTTGGATGGATGGATGGATGATTGGTTGGATGGATGGATGGATGATTGGTTGGATGGATGGATGGATGGATGGATGTGTGTGTGTGTGTGTGTGCGTGCACGCATGCATGGATAGATGGATGGATCATGCATGTGTTTGTATGTATGTATGTGCATGTATTGATGGATGGATGGATCCACCATTTTTCCCACGTTTCCCCAATGTTTCCATGAGTCAACGATGTGTGCTTTTAAGCCCCATTCAATGAAGACTTGTTTATGTGATTCCTAAATATGCAAATATGTGAATTTTGGCATCTCCTGTAGTATCATTGAAAAAAATCACCATTTCCCAATGTTTCTTTAATGCTTCCTTGAATCAGCATTACATGTTTTTAAACCCCCATAAAGAGAAACTTATTATGGATGCATCTTTTTTATTCAATTATTTGATTCATAAATATGCAAATATGTGTATTCTAGCATATCTTGAAGTTTCATTGAGAAATTCCACCATTTCCTCATGTTTCCCCCAATTTTTCTCTTAACCAGCAATACATTTCTATATATCAGCAATAATACTGGCAATATCGATACATGTTTCCGTATCCCCAGGCAGTGATACATGTAACGATACCGATACTATGACCATTGGGTCAAACTGGCGCATTCTACAATACATGTTAAAGTTGAGATAGGCATGCTTGTCCAATCACAGCAACAATCAGAGCATGTAAATTGGAGTCCAACTTTATAAGGGCAACGCTACATCAACAAAGAACCAATTGACTGTAGAAGCAAGAAGCAACACCTAAAATGTGGAGAGCACTAACACGAAAGGAGGTGTTGTGATCTATAATGCTATCTAATGGGAACGGTTCTGATCCAACATGTAGCCTTTACAATCAACTATAGACAACAAAATGCATTAAAAAGCGAAATCAATCTAGTGGATTGCTACCCGCCTATTAACTCGAAGATGAGTTCCTTCCAACTGATGGGAATAATTTAAGCAAGAACAATCAAAAGAAGCATGCGATGAAGAAGTGGGTTCCAAAAGCCCAATTTGCATATCATATGCAAGGTGTGCTTTAACAACTATTACAATCCCGTATTTGTCATTACGTAATGGTAACAGTAATGGTGCTACATTATGAGGTCGTAATGGTTGTTACGGGAAAAATGACCCGTGACGGCCATTACGGGGTCGATACATTTTTTCTAGTTGTTTTTCAGAGAGAGAGAGAGAGAGAGAGAGAGAGAGAGAGAGAGAGAGAGAGAGAGAGAGAGAGAGAGTAACAGTCATTACGGCCACTACTACGGAATACCATGATCACATGGTTTGTCCAATGGGCCTCAAAAGTACTGTTAGAGATTTTTAAGAGATGAGCAAGATATTCCGTAATGGTAATGGTGGGTATAACAGTTCACACTGTTATCTTCACATTACGACCGTATTACGCCCCTTATAATGGTCAAATTATTTATTTATTGCAAAAAAAAAAAAAAAAAAAAAAATCCAAAAAACTATGGAAAAAATCCCTGATATTTAAATGATTCCAAATTTGAATTCTTTTTTTTTTCTTTTTTCTTTTTTTACTTTGTTAATGATGGCATAATGGTCCACTCTTTGGTGAGAATGTTGTCTCGGCCTGTTGATGATTTTATGAACTTGGAAGGCTTAGGTAGTCTATTCTATGGCACTCATCCCACTAATGCATATTCCTAAGCTTGTGATCATTCCCCCAAATAATTTTAAGGAAAATTTTGAAATTAAATTCGAATAAATAGTACCGCCAATTTGAGGGAACACTCGAATGCCCCAAATCAGCTTGCTTCTCACTTGGCTACCCAATGTTTACCGTAGGCACAATAACTAGTACACCAAAGGCGCCTCCTTCCGGGTCCTCTTGTACTAGGGAAGGTCCTCTCAATGCTCTAATGCCCAATCCTCCCTCCTACTTTGGGCCCTGGCCAGATCCCCTCATCTTTTTGCCTTTGTGAGTTTCCCCTATTTTGCCAGAAAGACCTAAGCCTGGTCCCTAACTCCCTCTTCCATGGCTTCTTTACCCAACCCTCATCCCGCACCCGAGTATGACCTACTCAACCATCTTCAAAGAATTTTGGCTGAAATACCAAATGCAAGTTAGAATTGAAAGTCGAAAACACAACGTTTAATCGAGGAGTGGAGAGGAGAGGTGGAAGAAAAGGCTCGGGATGGATATAGGAGTCTTTGAGAGAGCCATATGCGGTGAGAGTCACACATAAGGTAACGAGGGGGGGTTTGTGTCTATACATGTAGTGTGGTGGTTGGGCCTACCCTCTTTGTTCCATGATCAATGGGTCTTTTAGAGCTACTCACTCCATTCAAGTAGGCAACATTTTAACGGGATATGAAATCATTGGTGTTCGATCTAATGGATTCATCCCACTAATGCATATCCCTAAGCATTTGACATCATTTTCCCCAATTAATTATAAAAAATAAAATAAATTTAGATTAATGATGTCGTCAATTTGGGAGACCACTCGAATGCCCCAAATCAGTCCAAAATTCACACAATCTATGGAAATTACCCCATAATGCATATCTGTAAGCATTTGACAACATTCCCTCCAAAAAAATCTTTGACATTAAACTCCAATGAATAATGTCGCCAATTTAGGGGATTGTTAGAATGGCTCCAAGTTGGCCCCGTATTTATGCAATCTATGACATTCATTCTACTAATGTTTATCCCTAAGCATTTGATCTCATCTCCCACTCAAATGCCCCAAATCGATCCAAAATTTATGCAAAAACAATGGCCCCCATCCTACTAATACAATGGACCTTACATTATGCTTATTTCATTATCCGACTAGCATTTGATCTCATCTCCCACTCAAATGCCCCAAATCGATCCAAAATTTATGCAAAAACAATGGCACCCATCCCTACTAATACAATGGACCTTAAATTATGCTTATTTCATTATCCGACTATCAGATCAGTGGAAATTTATTAGACGGTGAAGAATTAAAAATGTTCAACGGTCTATTTTAACAAACAAGTGTCTGCAAATCAATGGTTAGGATCATTAAAAAATGTATGATTTGGGGACTGTAACTCAGCAGCAGTGGGTCCTACATTTTAAAAGGTTTTGCTTGATCTAATGTACGCGACATGTATACTTTTTGAGACGTGCAAGTGTATCAGGCATTACGCCATCAAAGTATCATATAAATGAGTTCATAAAACTGTGGCTAATGCTGGTACGTCACCGACCATTTCAGGCCCGTAACAGCCACTTCATGGCCTGGTCCACTTATTTGGAATGGGCCGTTACAACCACATAACGCATAACAACCCAAACCATTTCCTTTACGTATTAACCGTTACATAACCATAACGCAATACCTTGGAGATGGGTATCTTTTCTGTGGGTCTATCTTGATTCTTACCAAGTCTTTAAAGGGATAATGGTTTTCTATTTCGAGAGACTTCAGTTATTGGAGAAATTTACTTGAATATAAAAATATGTTGTGGGATCTCTAATAAGATATATTTTTATCTTAGAGATTCATATTAGGTGCCGTTTGGTAAGCTCAAAATTGAGGTCTGAAAATTAATCAAAGTGCCTTGAAGTGCTGAATTTTAGTACTTATAAGTACTGAAATATCTGTTTGGTAATTTATTTGAAAAAAGTTCTAATATCTGAGAATAAGCACTTCTTTCACAAAAACCAGTTTGGTAAACACAAATCACAAATGTCTGAAAATTGATAATTTGTCATATTTGCCCCTATTGTTTCAATTCTATCTTTTGTAGAGTATGAGATGAAACCTGTTATCACCATATCACAAAATTTGGCACACCTATGCCCAATCCACATACATCTCTCAAACATATTCCTATGATTGATGGACCTTGTACTATATTGTTTTTTTATAGAATAATCATAACCCTTTGAATGGTGTCCTTGAATTGGATTAGCTAATACGAGAAACACAACATCTCATATTTAATTGATAAAGGTTGATTTGAAGGTTGGGCTCATCTCTTCTTCTTCTTGTTTCCTCTTTTTTTTTTTTTTTTTTTTTTGCATGGTCCACCCATGGCAGACCCCATGTTGATAGTACCATTGGGCGCACCTGTACAAGGTGCACCACTATAACTTGGAGACCTAGAGTACTTCTCTATATATAATATATAATATATATAGCTTGAGACAAGGATAGCCCTAGCTTGGCCCAAAATTATTGGGGCTTTTACATTTTGGCCAAAGCTCATCCCATGGGCCTAAAAGGCATGCTAGTATAAGAGAAATTGTTTTAAAATGAAGTGGCCCACTTTGATGTATGTGTGAAATCCACACCATCACACCATTTTGCTAGCTTGTTTTAGGGCATGAACCCAAAAATGAGGCAGATCCAAGTCTCATGTGGGCCACACCACAGGAAACAATTGTAATTGAACACGCGCCATTAAAAATTTCTTAAGGGCCACAAAAGTTTTGGATCAAGCTAATATTTGTGTTTTCCCTTCATCCATGTATGTGCAACCTACTCAATAGGTTAGACAATAAATAAACATTACAATGGGCCCTAGGAAGTTTTTTAATTGTGAGTGTTCAATCACCACTTTTCCAATATTGTGGTCCGTTTGAGATTTGGATCGGCCTCTTTTTTTGGGCTCATGCCATAAATAATCTGGAAAACTGGATGGGCGATGTGGATAAAATGCATACATCATGGTGGGGCCCACAATGCATGCGAATGCAATCCATGTCTTTATGTGATAATCCCGCCAGCATTGCACAAGTAGGCTAGAAAAAAATGATGTGGCCCAACTTGATATATGTGTGAAATCCAAGCTATCCCACCATTTTGCCAGCTTATTTTAGGGCATGAGCCTAAAAATGAGGCAGATCCAAAACTCGGGTGGATCACACCATAGGAAAATACAGTAATTGAATGCTCACCATTAAAAACTTCTTGGGGGCCACAAAAGTTTTAGACAAACTTGACATTTGTGTTTTCCTTTCATCCCTATCTATGTGAACTAATCAACAGGTTGGATGGAAACATAAACATTAAAGTGGGTCGTATGAAGTTTTTAATGGTAGGCGTTCAATCACCATTGTTTTCCTGTGGTGTGGTCCACCTGAGATTTGAATCTACTACATTTTTGGGACCATACCCAAGAATGATCCGAAGAAACCGATGGACAGCTTGGATATACAACACATACATCGAGGTGGGCCCTATGGTTAGGGCAGCATCCACCAACGTGTTACGTGGTGAAACCTAAACTGCTGAAGTCCATAATGGATATCCCAGTATAGATCATGGCACCAGAGGCTGGTAACGTGTTGACATGCTAAAGTTTTATAGGCCCCACCATGATGTATGTGTTAGATCCACACCATTCATCCTTTTTTTTTTCAGATTATTTTAGGTCATGATCCAAAAAATGAGGCAAAACCAAAGTTCAAGTGGACCACACCACATAAAACAGTGGGGATTGAATGCCTACAATTGAAAACTTCTTAGGGCCATGGAAGTTTTGGATCAAGCTGATATTTATTTATTTTTCCTTCATCCAGGTCTGTGACCTTATGAACAGATTGGATGACAAATAAACATCATTGTGGGCACTAGGAAGGTTTCAATGGTGGGTGTCACTAACTCCACAGCTTTCTGTGGTGTGGTCCACTTGAACTTTAGGTTGCCTCATTTTTTGGTTCATGCCCTAAAATGGTCTAGCAAAATGGATGGACGGTGTGGATGTAACACATACGTTATGATGAGGTCTAAAGAACTTTGCCACATGAAAGCATCTTCTAACCTGCGCAATTAGAGAGCTTAGACCAAAAGTAATTTCAAAGAGGGTAAAGTTGTCATTTAAAAAATATTTTAACTCAAAATCACATACCGCATTCCGTGTTAAGTGTTAAGCCAAAAGAGGAAAGCTTTAACAAAAACTATTTTTTCAGTGAAATTCAAATTAAGCACTTAAATTCTTGGATTTACCAAGCGAACTGAATTAGGGAAAATTACTGAAAATAGCTCGTTTCAGTGATAAGCACTGAAATTAAGTTTTACCAAACAGGCCCTCAGTGTGGTGCCTTTGGATTTTTATTTTTTTTCTATTTAAGATAATTGAGATTTATATATACGTATATGTGTGTGTGCGCGCGCGTGTGTGTGCACGTGCGTGTGTAGATGTCATAGGACAATGAAGTTTGGAATAGGAAAAAGGAGTTCAGGAAGAAGCACTCTCTTGTAGACAGAAAATCCCATAAAATCAACCCCTTTGATTGTGTGGTGTATGCGAAACTCGTTCTTCACCTCTTATTATTTTCTTTCCACCTTGCATCAAGTTGAGGTTAGACTAGGCACGGGATGGAATTCCTCAACCCGACCCCAGGTTAGGACCAACCCAAACCTGATCTTGGATTACACGTATGGTTACTATAGTAAGAAATCTATGAAAGAATCTTTGATACTCTGGCAGGGTGTGAAAATGATATGCAGGCACTTAAAAATTATGTAGAATTTGCATGCTTGGAATACGAACAATTCAGATTGAATTCTCCAAATTGTGTGCCCCTGTCTAGATGTACTGCAAACCAAAGATTATGCTTCATTGATTAGCTGATCATCTGACTGGTGGATCTTATTGGACAGTTAAAATGAAAATATCAAACAGCCCTATTTGGAGAACAAGTGTCCATGATTCAGAGGTTGGGATTGTTCAAAAATCTTTAATTGGTTCAATGTGAGTTAGTGTATGCCTCGTGTACAAGTTCTACGTGCCTGTGCATCACGCTTCATATACAGTTTCAACTAATTCCCCATATAGTGTAAAGATTAAAGAGTAGTGATCCAGTGCCTGTGCATCACGCTTCATATACAGTTTCAACTAACTCCCCATATAGTGTAAAGATTAAAGAGTAGTGATCCAGTAGGGTGTAAGGAACCTTCCCATGGGCACAGTTGATTTGGCTCATTGGCATCCCATCACCCATCTGGCCTGTAAATAAGGTCCAGTCCACTATTTGCCAATAGGATGATCCAAAACATTCTGTCAGGGGCATAAATATGAATGGCAAGATTGTTGGAAGAAGATAGGTCCAGTCAGGGATGTTTAGGACCATCTTTTGTTATGATTTATATACAACAGTGGAACAAGCTCCCTCTGTGTGTGTGTGTGTGTGTGTGTGTTTGCTAATATTATTATAATCAAGGACATAGCGTGGGTTGGCATCAAAAGAAAGGGTATTTTGGTCATCTAAATAGGTAACAACCCCCCTTCCGCCCTCTTGATGTTACTATTAACGTAGGGTGGTTTATATCCAAAGAAAGGGGTATTTTAGTCATCTAAGAAGGAAACAACTCATCTCCCCCTTCTCTCAGTATATTCCATGTTAGCAACTCTCCCTCCCTCCCTCCCTCCCTCTCATTCAGGACAATCACATATGATGAGGCCTGAATGCTTGCTTAAGGATCCCATACTCTCTATGGACATGTTGGTGGCTTGCCCGTTGTACATGTTGAATATGTAAAACCAATCGGGTATGGGGGTTTTGATACTCTGGTTAAGGTATGCAAAAATGTTTATGTAACGACCGTAACGGTAATGGTGGCCACCGTTACACATTACGGGGATGTGTTACAGCCGTTACAGATCGTAACGGTGACGGTGGTGGCCATTACGGCTTTACCGTTATGGGATACCATAACTTTGGTGCATATGACACATGATAGGTTCGCCGCCCAGTAGTTGTAAATGTGGCATGCATTGACTCGAAGTAAACTGACTAAATTGTGGGGCCCATTGTTGCTAGGTCATGGACCAAAAGTCAAATTGATTGGACAATCATAGCCTCCGATTTGTGTGGCGCTTATTTGTTGATACAGGGCCATTGGATATTTTCATTTTTGACGGTTCAATAGGCCCCTAGCTCTAGTTGCAACCCAGCCCAACTCAACCTGACCAAATAGACTAGCAGTGGGTTATGGTTGAAGATATGGTAGTCGGGTCGAACCTTAGTTGGGGAGCTTGGGTTGGGTCGGGCCATAGGTTGACCCAGTTGGATGTCAGTTTGGGCTCGGGTTGACCTTCAACCCATACCAACCCGCCCAATTTTCACTCCTAGGAACCATTGCAAAAAATAAAAAACATATATATATATATATATATATATATATATATATATATATATATATATATAACCAACAGGTGAAATTGAGAACTATAGTAGAAGAAAGATTAGATTAGTAGACTTACATCACCAGAGCAAAGCTCAGCCAAGATGCACCCAAGTGACCAAATGTCAATCTTTTTATCATACGCGAGACCCAAGATAACTTCAGGGGCCCTATAAGAACGAGATTGTACGTATGAGCACAAGCTGTCTGTCTGAAAGCAACTACTTCCAAGGTCAATAACCTTTATCTCGCATCTGCTGTAACTTTTGATGAGAATATTTTCAGGCTTTAGATCACAATGAATAATTCCTAAATAGTGCAGGTACTCCAATGCCTCCAAACATTGCCGAGTTATGCTCTGACAAAAGGAACAACCAAACAGCAACCAGTTACCATCCACGATGGCTTATCAAATAATGTTTTCTATAATTCTTCACTTAATGCTTTTTGAAAAAATAAAATAACCATATTCTTTATTTTCTCAGCAAAAACTGTGATGTTCTATAATTACAATTTTGAGAATTATAAAATATGGGAACTCAAATTTATAGCTTTAAGATCTTGTATGCATCATCCCATAATTATAAGCCAACAAATGAACCACTAAACACTAAAGATTGATGACCTACATCATATGAATAGAAAACAAGACATTTGGCCAGAAATAGAAGCATTTCCAAATCATGAGATCCATCAAAACAAACCTGCAACCTGGGCAAAGTGAAATAAATCTCTCCCCCAGATTCGTGATTAAATTTCTGGAATTCATATAAATTTGCCCGCAGAAGCTCGCAGACAATGAAAAGATGTTCCTGTAGGGTTTTCAAAACCATCATCCAAGGGTTAGATGCAATCAAGTTAAGAAGACAGCGTCAAGTTATTTCTTCATTTGATACCGTTAAGGAAAAACTGCATGATGTATATTTATGAGAATGTCTCACAAGCATCCAGGTTTAGATGAGAATTCGTGAAACTATCTGTATATGTGATCCACTATGATGTGTGATCGGCATCGAATCCACCGAGCAGAATCCCCCCACCACGAAAATGGAACTCCCCAAAAATCAGCCTGATCCAATCATCAGGTGGCGCACATGATACAAAACAATGGACAGCCACAAAAACACTCCGAATTCACGTGGGAGCCCACCTGATAGTTGGATCAGCTTGACTTTCAAGGGCATTCTGTTTTCATGGTGGGGTGAGCCTTCTCATCTACAACTAGTTGCATATGAGACACTTCCCTGTATGTACATACAGATGCACAAATGAAGAACCACTATAACAGAGTACAAAAATGGCAAACACATCCCATGAAAATAATTAAAATGCCGAAGAGGGTAACAAATTTGAATCAGATTGAAAAAGAGGAACAAGAAAAACAAGGCTAGATGCAGGACATGAAATTCAAATATGATATACAAGAATTCAGGCTTATGATCACATTAGTTTAGAAACAACTACACAAATTCCATATCTCACATGAAAGTCCAAACATTCAATTAAGGGGAATCTATGCAGGTCCAGGCCTACACAGGCTAGGGCTGAAAAAATAAAAATTATAGGCCAAACGATACTCAAAGGGAAATAGAATTCAGCCATACATGCATCGTAATCAGCCTCTAATCCAAGGGATTCCCCAATTTCAATTCGAGGAACTCTAGGATGAGAAAAAAGGGAAAACAAATTATGGATAATGCAAACTAGGACTAGGGTTATGAAACTAGGTAAGAAAAAATGGGAAACAAATTATGGATAATGCAAACTAGGACTAGGGTTATGAAACTAGGTAAGAAAAAAGAAAAGAGAAGGAAATCCTGAACCTGGAATAGATCTCGCATGCGGGCAGCGGGGCAGGGTACCGGCGCACGTGCGCAGTAGGGAGCCGCACGTGTGGAGGAGACCCGAATCCCAAAAGGGACTTCTTGGCCTTGGTCGGCCAGGGGAGGTCCCCAAACCCTCCAAATTTGATGACGATCTGACGTATAGTTGAGGTGCGGTGCTCTGTCGAAGTTTCAGCCCTCCTGCAGGGCCAGATTCTGGAAACTAGCGGTAGAAAGACAAATAGCTGCAAAACAAGTGGATTTGAGGCGAAAATGATCGAAGGATGGATGAAATAAGATAGAGGGGCAGATTGGGATAAACGTGATTTCGCACTACAGTAATTAGCCCTTCGAAAAGGGAGGGTTTCGCACCCACTTGAATTTAGCCCTTCGAAAAGGAAGATCTTCGCACCAACTTGAATTTTTTCACAACTCAAAAACTCAGAGAGTAGAAAAAAACTTGCAGGAATTTTTATTAAACTTGAATGAATCAAAAGAACTACAAGGGGTGCCTATTTATAGGGAAAACTCTATACCCCAAAACTCGCGCCATACGCGCAACCTATTACTTGGCAATGAAGTAAACCAAAATAAAAATTAATCAAAGAAATCTAAAGCATTTATGATATTCTAAATAACATAAATAATCAAAATCCTAAAATATGAAATAAATCCGACTAGTGGGCCCCGATCATAAGATCTCATGATGGGCTTTACTTGATTATCGAGCCCACTCCAATGAACCAAAACTCTGTCTTCTAAATAAGAGGCCCTCCCTAGACGTCGTCATCGAGCCAGATCGACGGTGGGGCCCTCCCTCTCCTTGCGTAGGAGCGGCATGCGTGCGCGTGATGTCCCCATCACTAGTTACATGCATAAAGGAATCAAGTGAATGCTACATTTTGAAACAAGGACAAAATGGTTACCAATTTAAAGTAAAATAAATTGGATAAAGCTTGCCATTGAGAAGCAATTCTAATGCAGAGACATTTTCACACCGGGCTCGAGTGGGGTTGCCCGTGGGATGTAGGGGCACACTAGGGGTGGGCAGCCCGTGTCAGGCGGATGGCTCGTGTGAGGCCGTACCCATGTGATGTGGAGCCCATGAGAGGGGGTTCGGCCAAGATCCTAACCCAAGGGATGTGGGGCCTAGGCTATGAGATAAAGAGATTGATTCGCCATGATCTATTAGTTCGAGCTTTTAGAGCAAGTGGTTAATTGTCATATATCAAATTCCATTATCATAAACTAGAAACATATTAACGCAAAAAAGTCAGCAAGTAACAACTTTCTTTCACTAAAGTACAGCACCACCACGTGTTTACACAGCATACTCATTTCTTAACGCCAGCTGGCCAACTGTTCTACATAAAAGTGTGTCCTCATTTCTCTCTAAGCCTCGGCACCAAATCTAATGCTTCTATCTTCCATCTTCTTTTTTCAACCAATTTAAGAACATGGCTTCCTAAATCCCTAATTCTTCTTATTAAACATGGAACCTTAATGCTCCAAAGAAATATACCATAAGAAACCCGACCATCAATAGAATGCTTCACATGGGAAGACCTTAATGTAAGTTTTAAATTTAGAAGACATACCTCCCCAATGGCAAAAAAGTCATATAGAAGGCAAACTTTTGAGACCCATAGGCAAGAAGCTGCTCCTAGCAGATGAATATGAAGCATGCGTGGAAAAAAATGGTACAAATACAAAAGATGAAGCACAAAGCCACAGCATTAGTTAATCCAGATTAATAGACCACATGAAGTCACTAGAAGGAACCTCATGACAAACACAATGGCAATGTCCCTGGAGAAGAAGCAACTCAAAGGAACCCTTTGAAAGAGTAAAACATTTGACTTTGCCAATGGAGGAGCAATCATGAGCTTCATTTACAGTCAAGCCTGGCTTCTTACCGAGATGCAAAGGTGTAATTGTGACATAGTGCAGCCTAGGTCGATACGGTTCGTAACTAAATTCATCGCCTTAAGCAGCCTTCAAAAACATAAGGACTCAAACGCCTATTTTCCTCAGCTAAGTGGGGTGAATGAGATAAGAGTGATACTCCTAGGGGGAGGACTTCGAGAATTTCAATTTGGTCCCAAGGTAAGGAATAACCAGTTACACGAAACGATGCAGTCAATACAGCCAAAATCACACCCGTAACCCAAGTCAATTCACAAAGTTTTTTGAATCCACCTGTGAGATACACACGAAATAGGTGTAGGATCATCATCATTAGCACCATCATACTTTCTGACCATCGATCAACTGATCGGATTAACCAACCAAAGTTGGCTTCAGTCATTATGTATTGAATAGAGGCAAAAGCCTCCGCAACGGTCGGACGATAGTATCATAGAAAAACCGGTAGCTAATTGTACTAAAAAAATAAAGTGTTCTTATTCGAACTGCCATGTCAACAGGTCTTGAGTATGTCTTGGGCGGTCACCACACTAGCTTGTTATGCTCATCACTGAACAAGATACTCCAACCTTGACCAAAAAATCATTAAACACGACACGACCATGGCTAGGAGCAGCACGTCCTATATCATAACCGAGTCACCATGACCCATATTACAGCTGTTAGATCCAAGTCGCCTATTGTGATAAGACCGACCTTTACCAACATCTCCTCAACCATGTCCACTATAACCACCAATCACCGAACTATGTAGCAGAGATCTATCATGAGAACTAGAGGCAACATTTAACCCCACTTTCCGACAACTTTCTTCTCATTGAAGCAAAAAAAAAAAAAAAAAAAAAGTTGTGTACTCATAATTGAGCCCAGCTAATAGATCAAATATTTGTTGCTTTTCAATCTCCACCTTACGCTCTTGATCACAATAGTGGGATTAGTCTATGATGGCCCAACTCAAACCACAACACTCTAAGAGCCTTATAGTAATCTCTCGAGGACCTCTCCCCCCGACGAAAATTTGCAATTTCTCGTGTTAATTGAAACGCGTGAGCTCCATTCTTTCTTCTTCTTCTTCTTTTCTTTAGAAGTTGCAGTAGCTATGGAGTCCCAAATCTCTTTATTAGATTCACATTACATAAACATGTCACTAATTTCAAGCTTCATCGAGTGAAGTAAACACACAATTATCATTATATTGTCACCTACCCAATTTGCATGAGTAGGATCAATTTTATCAGGTTCCAAAATGGTCTCATCTAGATGTCCTAGCTTCTTCTGGCCTTTAAAGAAGAGACGGGCTAACTTAGACCATGCTAAATAATTTTCATCATCAAACTTGATAGTGAAAATATGCAATTTTGGATTACCATTCAATCCCGACTACATTGACTCCTCTTGGTATCATTTAAGAACTCAAGTCATCACTTGAATGAGAAGTACCTTCCATGGTTACTCTGGAAGTACTTTAAAGTACACCAAGGTGTTCCATAACGGTAATGGTGACCGTAACCTTTACGGTACAGGCTATTATGGCTGTTATGGCCTTTCTTAGTTTTTTGGGAAAAAAAAACATGTTTCAAGACAACTACAAGGCCATTACGGCCGGTTTTTTCTCTAACGGCTGTTACAACCGTTTCAGCCTCATAACGCGTAATGGTTATGGCCGCTGCCATTACATTATGCACAAGGTGCTCATGGCCCTAAGACACCATGGAGTCTGTAGTTGAGAACATCAACCTAGAACATCAAGCAAAAGAAGGGTCATATGACAACCTCTCTTCACAAAAAATCATCCTCACTTTCTCAAATCTCATCGTAATGTCATGTATTTTTATCCTAGAGATTGCACATGCCCAACCGCATTAAATAAATGTGGAAATTTCCAACAAAAAAAAAAAAAACCATAAGAACACGACACAATAAAAAACACATCGGATCTCCAAAAAAAATCTACTTTAGGTAAAACACCACCAAATACTAACTAAAATATCCAAAAAAAAAAAAAAAAATCATAATAATTCTTCTAAATTGATCATCTTCTAGATCCAACACTTCTCTTCTTCATTGGGCCATTTGATGGTAAACTATTGTAACAGTGGCTATATCGGTCACCACTGTTATAGATAAGGGAATCGACTATAACGACCAATACAGCTGTTAGTGTTATACCCCCCGTATCGATTGATTTTTTTCCCAAAAAAATCCAAATAATCTAAATATTCCAAATATATATTCTTTTTTTAACAAGTTTATGGTAGTGTAACAATCCACTCGTTGGTGAGAATATTATCTCAGGCCTCTTGTCTTGTCTGATAATTGCATTAACCTGACAAGCTTAGATTGATATCAAATTGGCCCACAATTCATGCAAGTTATAGCACTCATCACGCTAGTGCACATCCCTAAGCATATAATATCATTCCCCCAAAGAGATTTTTAAAAAAAATTGAAATTAAATTTGGATGAATAATGTCACCGATTTAGAGGGCCATTCGAATGCCCCCAAAATAGTCCTGAAATTCATCTAACGTGTGGCATTCATCCCACTACTGCATATCCCTAAGCATTTTACATCACTCCTCCCAAATAATAATAAGAAAAAAGTTAAAATTAAATTCAGATGAATAGTGTCGATGATTTTTATTTTTTTTTGGGGCGGGGGGGCACTCATTATGACACCTATACCACTAATGCATGTCCCTAACCATTTGACATCATTTCTCCCAATAAAATTTAAGAAAAATTGGAATTAAATACAAATGAATAGTGTTGGCGATTTGGAGATGATTTGGGGGACCACACAATGCCCCAATTTGCCCTCAAATTCATAAAATCTATTGGCATTCATTCCACTAATGTATTTGGCCCTAGATTGGTAAACATTTATTGGATGGTGAAGAATGAAAAATATCCAATGGTCCCAAATTATGCAGTTGGCCCTAACTTATGTTTATTTCATCATCCTATGATCAGATAATTTGAAATTTACTAGACAATGAAGAATTAAAAATATTTAATGGTCCTATTTCAACAAATAACCGCCCATAAATCAATGGTTAACATCATTCACACAATCTGATTTTGGGATTTTAACTTAACAATAGTGGGCCCTACATTTTAATGGATTTTGTTTCCATTAATACATGCCAGGCAAACAAATTTCATGTGTATACACTTCATACTCCACTAGACTAGTGGGCATTGCACTAACCGTGGGATCCACCATGATGTATGTGTGTACATCCATGTCGTCCATCATTTTTTCCAGCTCATTTAAGGGCATAGTCCTGAAAAATGAACCATATCCAAATCTCGGCTTGAGATTTGGATCTGCTTCATTTTAGGGACCATGCCCAAAAATGAGCAAGAAAAATTGATGGGCAGTGTGGATATACAACACATACATCAAGATGGGCCCCACGGTCAAGGAAATAGTGCAAGTGCACTTAGCGTAATATGCCACCTAAGTATTTTAAAAAAGAAAAAGTTTTAATACTTGGTTGTAAAAGGGCCACATACGCCAGTCTAGTTTAAAGATTAGAAAGAGGAGGGAAACCGAAAAGTGAGAGAGAGGGGGGGGGGGGGGGGGAGGAGGTTGGAGAGAGAGGGTAGCAATGTCGCACCAAAAGGGGGAAGGAAGAAGAAGAAGAAGAAGAAGAAGAGTAGCAGCATTGTCGCAACAGTGGTAGCAGGAGGAGGAGAAGAAAAGAGGTATGCATTTTTTTTCTTCAAGGGTTACTGTGCATAACGGCCCTGGGCGACTATTACAAGAATTGTAATGGCCATTACGCTTCGAAAATTCCAACCAGTTCAGACCCATATCGCGTAACAGTCATGGCCATTACCCTTACATATCGGTTGTTATGGGCTTATACAAAATTGATATGGCATACCTTGCTCGTACAGCGTGATGAGAGATTGAGATCAAAAGTGGGCCCAACCAAGAACATCGTCAACCAACACTAAAGCTTGGCTCTAATACGCAGTAGAAAGTAGGAATGGAGAAAGGGGAAAAAAGAGAGGAGAAGACCAGAGAAGAAAAGAAGGGAAAGAGAAAGGAAAGAGTCTTAGGCCACAATAGTCACTTATGTTGGCTCCAATTGCTAACACAATAACACTTACATTATCAAGAAAGTAAAGTATGGTACTCTACCGGATCTCTCTCTCTCTCTCTCTACACAAAACACATCTCCCAATTGTGCACAGATGTCCAACATGCTATCATGCCTCTCATCTCATGACAGTTGCCCTCCCAGTAGGTGGACACAATTAGGAAGTCTCGTGTATAAGAAGAGGTAAGCAAGAAGTCGTGGAAGGCTCCCTTAGAGGAGGAGGAGGAACAACAAATTTCCCTTGAGATGAGTAGAATGGGATATCCTAAAAGGTGGCATCTATAAAAACGAACCACTAGCTCAAGATTTTAAGAGCAAAGCATTTGTATCCACCGTATGCAAGGGCGGGCAGCCCACTACACAGCAAGCTTGGGCTTGTGCTCAAGATGTGTGAGATTCATTACATAACGATAAAGGTACCGCAATGTCTGTTATGGTGTAACAATTAAATTCTATTATTACGGTCTAAAAAAGGCTTTTTTTTTTTTTCTTTTGGGTCTATTTAAATCAATGCATTTATAATGTTTTCCATTTTTTCCGTTTCTCTCACATATTCAAGCAATTCTAATCCATTTTCGACCTTATTTGCAACTCATTTACGGATTAAAATGAGGCCGTTTTTACTGATTTGGCATAATTAAATCTCCATGGTCCATTTTGGAGAAATTTCGAAAAAGAGGTAATTTGTTTTTTGAAATTTCTTATTGGATTAAATGTAGTGTGTGTTGGTGTGTGTGTGCGTGTGTGTTTGAAATTTCTTATTGGATCAAGTGTGTGATGCTTAAATGTAGAGATTCATGCCCTTTTTGTCATCTTAATCACGACTGCTTTTTTTTCTTTTTTTTTGGATGATTTTCGAATGAACAATGTATTTTATGAAGAAGCCCAAAAAACCTTCTTTTTTTTTTCCTTTGAAAATTAATGTGGATGCATAAAATATATGTAAGATGCTCAAATATGCAGATTCATGCCTTGTTTTGGATATGTAATCACAATTGCTATTTTAAAATAATAATAATGATAATTTCATCTGATTTTCAAAAGAAAAAAATGCATTTTCCTTTAAAATTTAATGTTGCTACATGGAATAGATGTAAGATGCTCAAATGTATAGATTCATGCCTTTATTTTTGTCATCTTAACCATAATTAACTTTTTTTTTTTAAATTTCAGAGATTTTCAGATGAGCAATGCAATTTATAAAATAAAATAAAATAAAAACATACAATGCATTTTTCTTCAAAACTTAATGTTAATGCATGAAATATATGTAGAATGCTCAAATGAATAAATTCATGCTCCGTTTTTTTTGTCATGTTAACCACAATTGTTATTTTTTATAAGTTTTTTTTTTTT
This sequence comes from Magnolia sinica, assembly GCF_029962835.1. Lineage (NCBI taxonomy): Eukaryota > Viridiplantae > Streptophyta > Magnoliopsida > Magnoliales > Magnoliaceae > Magnolia > Magnolia sinica. Next base: position 47,638,309 of record NC_080580.1, read on the forward strand.
ATTTCAAGTAATTTTTAGATGAACAGTGTAATTTATGAAAGAAAAGCAAAAGAATGCATTTTTTTCTTTGAAATTTAATGTTGATGCATGTAATATATGTAGAGTGCTCAAATGTACAAATTCATGCATTTTTTTTGTCATGTTCATCAAAATTGCTATTATTTAAAATTTTTAATTTTAGCTGATTTTTTAATAAACAGCATATCTTGTGGAAAAACCCCCCAAAAAATGTTTTTTTTCTTTGAAACTTAATGTTGATGCATGAAATATATGTAGAATACTCAAATGTATAGACTCACTCCTCTTTTCAAATGAATAGGGCATTTTATGAAAGAAAAAAAAGTTACATTTTTTCTTTAAAACTCAACGTTGATGCATGGAATATATGTAGGATGTTCAAATGAACATATTCACGCCTTTTTATTATGACAAATCATTCACTCATTGTTGTATATATGATGCAAGACAATTAACCACTTGCTCTAAAAGCTCGAATTGATAGAGCATGGTAAATCAATCCCTTTATCTCATAGCCCAAGCCCCACATCCCATGGTTTAGGACCTCGGCTGAACCCCCCTCGTGGACCCCACTTCACATGGGTTCCGCTTCACACGAGCTACCAACTTCACAAGGGTTAGCCACCCCGAGTGTGCCCCTGCATCCCACAGGCCACCCCACTTGAGCCCGTTGTGAAAATGCCCCTGCATTACCATAGCTAATATAATCTTATCATTGATCTGATATATTTAGAAAAATTAAATTTAGGAGTTTTATTGTCAATCTAAGCCTATCAACTTCATAAAATTATCAGACAAGCTAAAACAATATTCTCACCAAAGAGTGTCATCAACATGGTCAAACCCAAATATAATACATATTTAGAATCCTCTAATTATTTGGTTTTTTTTTTCCAATATTTTGAATCCTCTAATTATTACGGCCATTATGTGTAATGGAAATGGTGGGGACCGTTATGTCCACTGTTTCTGTTACGTCATACCTTGTTTGTGCTTGGGCTTGGGGGCATGGGTGCTTTAGGCACTATTGGCAAAAAGATATAGAATATGGAAAAGTGTAAGAAGATCATAATTCGTATCTAGAGCTTAGTTGAATGAGAGATTGCACTAGAATCAAGGATCAATTGAATAGATGAAATTTCATTCTTGACAAGCTAAATTTCAATTGCTATATAATGGTTGGATCACCCATTTTGATCATAAAGGTGATTTAAATTTTCAGCAAGCCAAAGCCTCAATCACTTCTAAATTACCATAAGTGTTAAACATTGATATGAAAGGAGCTACCAACCACCGCAAGCAGTTATATGCATTGTCCAATGTTTTACATATATAAGGTATAGATGGAAATACACTTGTCATTAGGATTTAAGAAATTTAAATTAAAAAAAAAAATGACAAAAATAGAAACTTCAAGAAGAAAGTATGGAAAAATACAGATTAACAACTAAAAGTCAGTCCACAACATGAATAAAATAAATAATAATAATAATTAAATGTAGAAATCATTTTGGTAGTTTGAGCGATCATTATTATTACCATAACCTTGTTCAAACTATTATTTTGGGGAGGCATGGAAATATGACGGATACACCCTTTTTTTATTTTTTTACATCAATGGTCCATGGATGATTCACTTCTCCTTTTCATTGATATCTTCACTTCTTTCCTGTCTCTCACAAAACAAGATGAAATTACACATTTGGACCATTTCTTCTCTTGTCGACCCCAATTCATTGGGATAAGGCTCAGATGATCATCATCATTTCTCTTGAGGTCATCTATCACCTCCTCCCAGAAACTTTCTTGTTTCTTTTCTTCTAGATATGTACATGATCTTTTAAAAAAAAAAAAAAAATGCAATGGCTTCCAAAGTAACCACGTTCCCAAACCCAAAAAAGGAAAAAGAATAAAGAAAATCAAATTTTGGTATAGTTCCATCGATCAATGTTGCACCACAGGCACCTATTGGAGAAACCAGGACAATACAAAAAGGTCAATGAAGTAAGTTTTAAATTTTGGTCAGTGTGTCTTGCCATGGAGGAAAAGATGGTACAGGAGATTGCAATATCCATAGTATCCACGGATATCAGCCGATACTATTAATATTGCATGTGAGGGATATGAAACCAAGCTTCAGTTCACGTTCTTCCCTGTATTGTGCAATATTTCCCAAAATATAGCAATGGATAGACCATATACTAATACATTGCGATATTTTGAAAATATCATAATGATAAACTCATTTGTATTGTTGATACCATTGATACGTATCGTTGATACCATTGCCAGCTCCCTTTGTAATTTTTTTTTTTTTAAATATTCGCAAGAATCCCCAAAAATTAGTCTTTGTTAATTTTTTTGCTTTGGTTACCTTCCTAAGGTGATTTCGACCGCTCCTTAGTACCAGGTTGAAAATGCCCCTGCATTACCTGGGATCCACCAATATGGTACCAGGTTCATCTTCAGTACAAAATACATGAGTACCCCTGGGTGCATATACAAATGCTGAAAGATCTTGACAGAAAACCGGACAAGAATAAATGAAAATTAACAGTACAAAATTTTGGAGTGAGTGCCCTACCATTGTACGCATTTTTTTCCTATCATTAGGAAGAGAAATTGAAATGAAGGGATAGAAAACATCAGTTTGCATGTTAGAGATATGAACCCATGCATGCTTTTAATGGTATTGAAGACAGATGATTCTGATATGAGTCATGTGATCCTCAAACTGAAAAGTGGAGAAAAGAAATACATCAGAGCTCCATATATTAATTTAGTTTTCAACCACACACCTGATGATAGAAGTAGTCATAAAGGCGTAAAATGTGGCGTTCATCCACGGGGTCATGTTTGTTCACAAACTTTAGGAGCTTGATCTCATCTAGACTCTGATCGAAAAAATCCTTATCATTTTTTATTATTTTCAGACAAACGTCCATGCCAGTCTGAAGATCGTGTGCCTGAATAACCTTGCTGAAAGCAGCAGAACCAAGGTATTCGGTGACATAATATCTGCCCGCTATGATTGTGTTCAAAACAATAGGAAGATCTTTGTTCTCTTCAAATCCGGTCCTGTAGAGAATTATACACATGAGTACAGGAGAATCATTATAGATTAAGTAAACCAGTAAATTTTCAGTCGGAAGGTCAACAGCAGGGAAACCTGTTTTTCCGATGTATAATTCTCAGATCAAATATTTCATATTCTTCTTCTTGGTTGTCATACATCAGAAGCTCACTGGCGATACAATTCTCCTCTGTATCCCTAACAGTTCCATTATCTTCGGATTCTATAATCATTGCTCCACCATCTCCTCTTTCACATTCATCATTTCCACCAGGTAAGGAAGCTTTTTCGGCATTATGAAGATGTGAATCAGAGTATTGTTGGAACTCCTTGTCATCGTCAATCTTAACTTTTGAACTTCTTTTATTAGAGTAGTTGGAACTCCTGCTACTTTTATGGTTTGACAGAGAACCACCATCTGCAAAGTTCAAAAGCTTCATGAGTTGAGCATGCACCAAGTAGACAATAAGACAATACATGGGACCATGGATACTACACCTGAATAAAGGAAAATCCATAATAGAAGCAGCACAATAAATAGCAACAGGAGCAAACAATATTCGACAGAGCAATTTGCTCGCCTCAACAACTGTACAAATGGGACACGCCTTTTCATAAAGCAAACCATTCATTTGGTGAGCTATACCATGGAAGGTAGTACCATAAAAATCCTCATCAGGTGATCCAAACTGTCTGGTTGGTTCAATCTTTTTACCTGATGGTTAGCCATATTTGTCCATTTGCAAGCCAGTGTGGCTGGGATTTCCTGACGCCCATGCTGTGAGAGAGCCCACCAGATGAGAGGATTAATTACTAAAAATGGGCCTACAAACAACATATACACAGGCCAAACAAAAAGCAGTTGGTTCTTGAACCAATCGCCTCAAACAGAAATCATAAAAATGAAGCAAAGAACATGTCTCTTACTTGTGGAATTAGTCCTTGTAGTCATCATCAAATCAAGCATCTGCAATTCCTTCTCAGGAAACTGAGACACAAAATCTTGCTTATTTCTAGATGAATTTGTACCATGGAGCGAATGACATGTTACATTCTGTTCCCAAAAAACTGCTGAAGGGCATTCATCCACAAGCTTTGAGGGCAATTCATCCAGCTCGGTTGTTTGAAAGATCTTTGGGTCGTCAGACATCAGCTCATAACAGCACCCATAAAGAGGGATGTGAGACTCCTTAACCTCCTCCCTATCACTCCGCCCATAGTCCGCATCCTCTGATCCCAACCTATAATATCCCTTGAACCCAGAGCAGCAAGCACAGGGAGGAGTCATGACCGTATCAAGTATTCTGGAATGTAGGTGGCCTTTCCCATCATCTCCTGAGGTATCATCAACACTTGTAAACGCCACCTCACTAGAATAATTAATGCTTGTCACTGAATGAAATCCTCCAGAAACAAGATTCAAAACGGCACCAGTTTTCCCAAATTGATCCTCTGCACCGATGGTCATCACGAACTTATCTTCACTCAGACAGCCAGAGTCATCCGTGGATCCAAAGCACGGTTGATTGTGAAATCCTCCCTCTCTATCGTTGCACCAAAATGAATCATTGAGGACTTCAAGGTCATTGTATTCACGAGCGGTCCCGAATTCAGAGAGTCTATCAGATGATTCGTCTTCGCATTTGATCTGAGCAGTGGCAGACCAGAGTCCAAATGGGTTCACCAAATCTGTTTAAAATGTGGAGCCTGTCATAAGTCCAAATGAAAAAGAAGGCAGGCAAAGAATCTGGCAAGACCCATCATCATAAGTGGAGCCATCAAAAATCTAAAAAAATAAGTGTTCCAATTCACAAACAAATTGATTTTTGTGTTGCAATTGAGCTGAAAATCAAACCCAAAAACAGATGAACAAGATTTCATTCAGAAGCATAGTACACTAGCTGACCCAAATTACAGCATCATCATCTGTGACAGCATATGGTATAGGTGAGGCCCATATTTGGTTTATTCAAGATTATTCATCCGGCTGGGCCGTCATAAATGGTGGACCAACCAGAAATATCCTCCTCCTCCCCCCCCCCACCAAAAAAAAAAAAAAAAAAAATCCCAGCTACCGGATTCAGAATCGATAGCCATGTCCTCTTTTCAGCTCATCCATTCACAAGCCAATTATTGGATATGGCTAACATTGTCCAGAGATGAACAGCCAAGTACTGTATTGAATGAGAAATTCTGGAAATTTTAATGCTTAAACATTGTAAGATTTTAAATTTCTAAGAAAAATCAAAGCATAGGAATTTTCCAAGGCAGAATTCATACAAAGAAACCAATCAGCCTTTATGTGTACCAGAAGGAGAAGAAGAGCCCATGCTTACGAAAGCGGACGAAGAGTCAGAACTGGAACTAGAATCGTTGTCTGCATCTGCGGACGTCTCTCGCAGCTGGAAAGGTCTGCGTCCTACCATAATTCTGACGGGTGGAGGAGGGGTAGGCAGTTGAGTGAAGTCGATAAAACGAACCGAAGAAGAAGAAGAAAGTGAAGAGACCGGATCATTGCCTCTGTCGACAATGTCGTCTCTGAGAGCGGATTCGGCCTCCAGGAATCCGTTACGACGAAGGAATTCGAAGACGGAAGGGACGTCGGGATTCGTGCACATGGTGGGATGATGGAGAATGCGAATGTAAACAAGGAGTGAGAAAAGAGGTCAAAAGGAGGAAGTGACAATTGCAATCGTTGCTGCATGCTTGAGGAAGGATCTCCTTCCTTTCTTCTTTCTGCTGTAAAACTACTCAATGGGTCAGCAACGAAAGATATCTCACCAACTTTGAAAAGCAGGGTTTTGGTGGGGTTTCTCCATGCGGGGCCCTTTTGTTATAGCCGTGAACGAGGAACCATGTTTCCACGTGGCGCCTCCATTGCTGTACACGTGTCTTTTCATTCTTTCTTTTGACGTGGATTAGGTGGCGTGGTGATGTGTTCGGCGCTGTGAGGGCCACTTTGATATGTTTGTTTTATATCGACGCCATCCATCCGTTTTTCCGTTCATTTTAGGGCTTAAAGCCAAAAAAGATGAAGCAAATCCGAAACTCAAGTGGACCACACCACACGAAAAGAGTGGGGATAATGACAATCACCGTTGAAATTTTCCTAGGGCTCATCGTAATGTTTATTTGCCATCCAAACTGTTGATAAGGTCACACAGACCTGGACGAAGGGAAAACACAAATATCAGCCTGATCCAAAACTTTTGTGGCCCCAATAAGCTTTTAATGAGAGGCGTTCAATCACCACTGCTTCATATGATGTGGTCCACTTGAGCTCCAGATCATTTTCAGCTTTGGACTCATGCCTAATATGAGGGGGAGAAAATGGATGGACGGCGTGGATATAAAACACATACATCAGGATGGCCCCATAGCGCCCAACAGATCAACACAGCCCATGTTCCGCGTCCCTGTACTTTTTTTTAATTTTGGGGGAAGAAAAGTAAGTATGGATTTTTTATAGTCTGGCATGGTGTGAAGGATGATACACAGGCATAAATGGCATGCGAGCCACCAGTAGGAGCTGTGCCGAGAAACGAGTGGACTTACCATATGTAGTGCACCCGAGCTGATAGCCTTCTTCTCCCACCAACCACACTGACACGTAACCAAATGTCACTCGTGTACGAGATCAAACCGCTCATCACGCGCCTGGCATACTCACTAGATAGGTAACACGTGTACTACAGAAATTTATGATCAAAGAAATTAAACGACCTATTACATTAAAATTAATATATATATATATACCTAAATTACTATCAACGCAGACAATCTACGCCAAGTGTCTTGGATCTCGCACAGGTTCACTCGCGCGGGTATAATTGGTTTCTTTCTTCTTCTTCTTTATTTTTTTTATTTTTTTTCTTTTTATTTAAACTTTACGGTGAGAAGTCATGAGGTGGGAGGGTTGGACGAGACCTGCCATCTAGACATTGCTTTCCATTTCAAAATGAAAAGACATGCTAACAAGAATCACAGAGAGATGACTTCGATAGATAGAGCGGCTGCATTACAAGTTCTGATACACTCATTTTTATTTTTATTTCTCAAGCCAATAAGTCACATACCTAGGGTATCCAATCCGTGGTTATCACCTCATTTGAAAATCAACGCAATCTACTTACTACACTCAGTGATTCCAATGGCTTTCCATTGAATTTGATGCAGCCTCTCTCTCGCTCTTTTCTTTTGTTGTGCCTTTCCTAATGTGGGACACTCATTGGCCTGATTTTCATATCAGGTTATTATGATGGCATGGCCCAACTTTTGCACCGACTGGATATTTTATATATTTGAGGTGACGGTGAAAAAATAGTTGTAAGAAAATTTCCAATATTATATATGTTAGGAAGTATGAAAGGTGAGCCCTTAAGATCTGACGGTCTACAAGAGTTTTGGAACCCTCACAAAGCAGAAGATTAATGCTCTAATAGCCCGCCTATCTACTACTGGAGCAGATGGATTTATTCACACCTCTGATCCTACGGTATAGATGGCCCCGGATCAAGATGTATGGATTAAATCGTCCCAAGGACAAGACAAAATGAACAAATTACTGTGCACACTATATCTTTTTGTATACGCTCAGTATTTCTTATGATTGATTGCATTTTATGAGAGAAAAGATATCCCTTTATATAAGAAAGGAAGGAGATGGGATGAGACTAGGTTATCCGGTCTTCTCCCTATCTCCTATCCAAAATCAAATTCAAAATTAAATTTGAAATTTCAACATAAAGGAAAAAGCCGAAAGAAGCTTAAACATATGAGACCCACCCACTAGTGATTGTTTACCAGTGGGCCCAACTGGCCTACGTCCAACATCTCCCACTCAATCACATTGTGGGATAGGCACAAAAATTTGACCATCTAACTCGTCTAATAACAATCAAAGACCAAACATCGCGATCAAAAGAATCATAGGCGTGGGACCAGTTGGATCACCGTAATCTTCTCATAGGTACTTAAGTACTAAGTAACTACCTAACTAGTACTCAATAACCCAAGTTTTGCGATGCTTGTCCTAATCCGTATGACCACCCCGGATGAAGTTAACTCCCTGGAACGCCCTGAAATTCAGAGGTCGAGCATAACTCAGCTCCCGAGTTTCAAAACATCACTTATACAACATATTTAATGATGGATGTATGTTGTCTGTATGAGGACATAAAACATGGAATAGATTAAGCCAAACTGCAAACATAATTCAGGGATAAGTGAAAGACGCAAGCGGAAGACTTAGAGAAACATATGTGTACATGTGTAAGTCCCTGAAATACGTATACATACCAGGTCATATTACAAGTGTTGCTATCAAAATACAAGCATTAAAAGACATTATCTATTCCAAAAGAAACCCAGAATTCCCGCGCATCAGGACATAGCTCACTAGAACCCGCCTGAAAACTGCATGAAAGAAAATGTAGCCTCATCATCCTCGAACTCCTGCTCTGCCTTAGAGGTCGCATCAACATCTGCAACTAAGACAGAGTCTGGTTGGTGTTTAAGCACCGCCCCAGAACGTGGAAGTGAGTGATCAATTCAGTGGAACAATACAGCAAAGGTTAACATATTATCAATTCAATCAAGCAGTAATAATAAAGAAGAACAATCAAACATGTCCTAATTACTCTTGTTAGTACAAGGATGAATGTAGAATGATGCATGCCCTCGCTTATACACCCTCAGCGTCTTCATCTTACGTTATGCATGACATCACCTCAAGTGCTCCACCTCTTCCAGGCACATGCAATGCGGTGTATAAACATGATTACAAGTTGTTATTAGTCCTTTTCATACAGCAGGATTGGGAAGCTAAAGTACCTTCCTCATATCAATTTCCACACAGTGATCCATTTTAGGGTCGTCATTCCTAGGCAATCTCAGACGATCATATGGTTTTAGGTCGTTGCAAAGGGCTCGTCACCAATCAATGCACGCTTATCATACCTTCGTTACTACAATAAGGCTCGTCACCTCAATGCGATATCCAGGTATGCTCGAGGTCACTACAAAGGGCTCGTCACCAATCAATGTAGGCCGACAGCACGAATATAGTGTCCCATACCACCATAATCGGCTCACGAGTTTGGTGTGCTCACTGGTCACTACGGGGGAGGCTCGTCACCCCAGCGTAGGCCGACAACTCGACCACGGTGTCCCATACCACCATGTCTGGCTCATGAGTCTTAGCGGATCAAGGTACAACGGTTAACAGTATTTCATCGGTAAGTTTGGTACTCTAGATTCAAACAATAGCATCTATACATGGTGAACATACATCGGACAATTGGGTTACTTGACGAACTCGACTAGCACGAGCGCACGTTGGGTTGAACGACATAGAGTGCGCAAACACTCCGTGTGGCCAAACCACTGCCGACAACTTTAATACGACTCGGGTTTGTCAAATCACGTCCTTCGTGACGAAAGCAACCTCAGCCACGAACTCAAGGCCGATTACCGATTTCCTGGACTATTTCCTAGTCCCAACACATTCCACAACAACAGATATTCATATCAACAATTTAGAATAATAATGGAACAACAATTCAAATCATGTAGTATGTGAGCATTTGCAGAATATCAACTTAGCATGGATTTAAACATAAGTAATACTTGAAATTAAACAACAAGGAAAGTGACTTGCATGTGGGTAATCATACACACCAATAGGAGAGTTGAGGATCGCTTCTCAATGCCCGCAAATAAGATAGTATGCTACCCCCTAGACCATACAGACATTTCTACAAACACTTAGAATACATAGTTCAACATACATGACGCATGTTGAAATACACGCATTTGGACAATTCCTTTTGCCAAGGAGTTGACACACATACAATTAGCATAAGTACACGACAAATAACCATGGCAAACACATGTTCATATTTTATACGTATACGGTACTTCCTATATATACATAGAATACACAAATCTCAACACATGGCATGTATATCAGGAATACGATATAAACATAACATTTAGCATGTGAAATCTCATCCATAACAGGAATAAACCATTAACTGACATTGAAAGCCTTGAAAACCATAACCTATACGAATATAGTCCGCACCTTAAACCAGAAAAGAACACCGAACTGATTCAGACGATATGTCTTCGTCAACGGCGACAAGATAACCTAAAGCAAGAATAGAAATGAGCTACTGCAACACATAGACTATTCTAAGCTCTAAAACAGATTAGGGTTAGGTTAACTTACCTAAGGATGAACTTAGAATCGCCGGAATAACGATTCAAATGTGATGGTTTAAGGATGAAGAATAATAGGAAAGAATCTAAGATGATTCACCAACTTCTCTCTCACTTTCTCTCTCTTTTCCTCTCTCTTTCTTAGCTAGGGTTAGGAAATTCGTATGGAAAGGAGAGTGAGGGTTTTAAGGTCTTTATATAGGCCTAACATTGATGAAAATAGCCCCAGGGCCAAGGTATACTTAGGTTATAACCAAATCAGGCCTCTCTCGATCCAACGAAGCACTTCTGGTGGTCCTTTTTCCACGTGCGGTCGGACTTAAGCTCACTGACCATAGGTCTAGGTCAGGCTGAGTTTTCGTACCGATCGGCTTTACAGATCAGCCGTGGCAGACCACACTCAATTCAACGGTCACCAAAACTCGCTCAGGTCCACAAGCATAAAGACATGCCTGGGCCACCTTCCCTAATCCGAGGATAAAATTAGGTCAGAATCCAACGGTCAGATTGCTTAAAATCGTCGCGCAAGCGACACGACTCAGATTTCATAAAAGCACACTTAATTTCTCACCGTTCTCACACTCTTCACTCCGAACTCAGTCAAATCGACCCAGAACATCATCTGGACTTGATTTTTAAGGTGATGGCCAAGTCCAACATGGTGACCACAACCGACTAAGATCATCACTATCGGACTTTCGACGCGCTGTCCAGGTCCGATCCAAAGCTTCTAAAAATTTCCAAGAGCAACTGGATTTAGCGATGAATCCCAGATTTCAGAGTAACATAGCGCTAACTATTTTATAGGTTTTGAGTCATGCAGATCAAATTTAAAGTGATTGATGCAAATTTTACAAGCAATCGAGTTAGCGCTAATTACCCCACAAAGAGCTCCTAAGAAAAATAGAGGTAGTACTCGGGTCTTGGCACAAAATTTTTCAGGTCATTACACTCCCGATCTGGAATACTCGGCCAACATACGCATTTATCCAACTTATCGAGTTATTCTGAAAACTTGATTTTTCACAAACTTCAACTAAAACCAATTTAAAGCAATACTTATATATATGCTTTTTAAGAAAAATATTGTTTACAAAAGTCTAATAAAAACAACTCGATATTGCCGGCAGATAAGTCTTCAAGCACGTATTTATAGTTGTAGAAACTTAGTGTAGCTGTCACGGGATCTTCCCCATGCAGATGTGTAATTTGGAATTAATCAAGCCGTTTTCCTAACGTAACTGAGTCTGGCCAATCAAGGACATTTCGTCATAGTATACTAAAGTAGCGACACTCAATCTCATCCTCATATACATAAGAGGAGGGTAGCTAAGGACACAAAGAGTCACATATGGGACTAGCTACTCGCACGTTGCAATGCTTTGATCGAATCAAAGCAATCTATAGGTAAAAGGTCCTACCACGTGGCTACAATCCACGTTGTAAAGTAGACAATACTAGGTGAATGTCGAGTCTACAATACGCAGGTCATTCTACATGAGGTACGACTTATCTCATAACCTCATAACCTGGCTATAAATTCAGGCCATAACATTAATCGCATGAAAAATGAATGATGCGATTATGTTATTTGACTTTATCAATTTCATCTTCAATCTTAAAAGATTGTAGGTGGATACAACTCACTCATATCATCATCCTTTATTATTCATAATAAAGAGAAATTCATACCTCAATGTATAAACATAGCCCCAAATGTACCTCTCTCGTACATTCAAGGTTGGTCAACCCATGCGAGTGGGCAACCGGCCTGCCGACAAAAATAGAAATCCTACATGATCTCAAGGTAAATGCTGATGATCTACTTACCTAGTGTATATTAGTGTTCAATACTGAATAAATGGAATGTGTATTCATTAATGAAAGATCAAAGGTACTACAAAACAAGTACATCACTCAAGCTTTCCTCAATCCCATCTGCCGAACATGAACATGAAATAGATCTCTAGCTATAGGTTTCATCATGGGATCAGCCATCATCTCCTTGGTAGAAATGTAGCTAAGGGCAACCTTCTTATCTCTTACTTGATCACAGACGTAATGATACTTGATCTCAATGTGCTTAGATTTCTAGTGGTGTTTAGGGTCCTTTGCCAAGTCAATGACAGAAGTATTGTCTATCTTCAATGATATAGGCTGACGAACATTCGGTACAACACCCAGACTTAATAGAAATCTATGAACCCATACACACTCCTAAACTGCAACACAACATGCAATGTACTCGGCTTCCATAGATAAAAGAGCTATGGATGTCTGTTTCTTACTCGACCATGAGATAGCTCCTCCTCCGAGTAAGAATATATATCCTGAAGTAGACTTTCCCTCGTCGGCGTCATTATTCCAAGCAACATCAGAATATCCTTTGAGCTCAAGGCTTGTGCCTTCATAACACAACATTAGGTCTTTTGTTCCTATGAGATAGCGGAATATACGTTTAACGGTTTGCCAATGAAACTGTCCCGGGTTACTTGATAGTGGCTGACTATGCCAACTACATAGCTAATATTCGGTCTAGAGCAAAGCATAACATACATTAAGCTCCCTATTGCACTTGCATAAGGTACAAAGGACATAGCCAATTTCTTGGCTTCAGTTTGGAGACATGATTTTTTGTCTAGCTTGGTAGTTTTATCCATATGGGTTTCAATAGCTTTTAATTTTTTTTATCCTAAACCGCTCTAAGATCTTTTGTATATAGGTGGCTTGATACAAGCCTAAAAATTTCTTAGGGCGATCCCTGATGATTTTTAATCCAAGAATAAAATTGGCTTCACCGAGATCTTTCATCTCAAAGTTCAAAAATAACCAATCTTTAGTCATTATCAACAATTGTATGTCATTATCAGCTAGCAGGATATCGTCTACATATAGAGATAGTATCAGAAAAGATCTTCCAGACCGTTTCATGTATATATATATATATATATATATATAATGATCTTCTTCACTCATCGTGAATCCAAAAGTAGTGATAGCTAAGTGGAACCTCATGTACCACTGTCTTGAAAATTGCTTCAGCCTATAGATAGATTTTAACAACTTGCAGACTCTCTTTGGATGTTTTTTGTCCACATAACTCATGAGTTGTTGCATGTATATCTCTTCATCCAAGCCACCATTTAAGAATGTGGTCTTTACATCCATTTGATATAACTCTAAGTTTAAACTTGCAACAATGGACAAGATCATACGGATTGAGGAGAACTTTGCAATAGGTGAAAAGGTCTCCTCATAATCAATGCCTTCTTTTTGTGTAAAACATTTAGCAACTAATTGTGCTTTATACTTGTCCATTGTACCATCTGTCTTTTTTTTAAAATCTTTAGTACCCATTTGTTACCTATCGCTTTGCGATTGGAAGACAGATCAACAAGTTCCTAGACTTTATTCTTTTCCATGAAAGCGATCTCTTCGTCCATAGCATTCACCTAATCGGCCGAGTTAGAAAATAATAATACATCCTGATACGAATCAGGTTCATCATCATCAACCGCAATGCAAGAGAATGTTTGCCCCTCAATATCGAAGTATCTTAAGGGAATTAATCCTCTTTCGCTTCGACGTAACTCAGGAGCCTGCTGAGATGTCCTCCCACTGTCCTGACGAACTATAGGAACATCATCTTCTTGAAAAGCAAAATTTCCACTCTCCTGAGATACATCGGGTATTTCAAAAAGTTCTATTAGAACCGTTTGCTGCTTTCGGCTCGGATATCTATCTTCAACGAAGGTCACGTCCCGGGATTCTATCTCAATCCATCGTCCATGGTCTTCATAAACTAGAATGTATCCCTTTGAATGCATAGGGTACCTTATGAACACATATTCAATGGTTTTACTATCAAGTTTACCTTTATGCGGAGTAGGTAGTAAAACATATCCCAAAGATCCCCAAGGGCATAGGTTGGCTAGAGAAGGAATCCTCGCAGACCACATCTCATATGGGGTCTTAAGAATGAATTTGGATGGGACTCTATTAAGGACGTAGACAGCTGTTAACAGTGCGTCTCCCCAGAATGTGGTAGAGAGATTGGCTTGTATCATCATCAATCTAATCATGTCCAATAGTGTCCTATTCCTTCTCTCTGCAACACCATTTTGTTGTGGAGTGTAAGCTATTGTGTACTGTCGAAAAATGCCAAAGTTTTCACAATATGATTTAAACGTTTCAGATATATACTCGCCACTTCTATCAGATCGAAGGATTTTAATCTTTTTCTCAAGCTGATTTTCCACCTCAGCTTTATATTTAAGAAAACAATCAAAAGCCTCAAATTTATGTGAGATAAGATACACATATCCATAGCGCGAGTAATTGTTAATAAAAGTAACAAAGTATTGACATCCATTTCTGGCATGTACATTGAAAGGTCCACAGATATCTGAATGGATTATCTCTAGTGTGTCATTGGACCTAACCGCTTTAGGAAATAGTTTTTTTGAAGTCTTCTCGAACACACAATGTTCACAAAATGACAAATAACCTTTGGATAAGGAATCTAACAGACTAGAACGTACTAGTCTTGTCATATGATCCTTTCCGATGTGACCTAACCTTGCGTGCCATTTTTGAGATTCAGATACTATAGTTTCATTCGACAAAGCAAATAAAGCAAGAGATGCATTATTAGTATCTACGTCTTGTAAGGCCCGTATCCTAAACCGTACCGTTCTATAAGCTTCTGCGGTCCTCCCGGTCAAATTCTAGCGACCCTCGACCTGTATCCAACGTTTGTGCGCGACTCTAAGCCGAGTCCTGCACATCAGAGTTGGCTCAATTCGAAACTTGTATCATTGCAACCACGCCGTCATCGCGGTTTCAATGCCGCGTCTCAGGCGCTGAGGCGACACCCGGGCCAGGAAATGTGGGCCAGTGTTCAGTTCGAGGAAAACACCGCACGTTGTAAATTCCAAGAGAATCTATCAAATCCATTACATCAATCGCATCACTTATCAAAAGTACACCCATCACTCAATCCATTACTCTCCCCATGCCCAAGTACAAAAGCAACCCCAAAAAGTCAACAAGCACCTTATCTCTCATGTCACTCCACCATTCCTCCCTCCCATCACTTCTCTCCCATCACCCATCTCTTTCTCATTCTTTCTCTCATTCTCCAAAGACAAGCAACTCCAACGTCCATGGCTTTCATGGAGAACCTTGGTATGGCCTACCTTCCTATCTCTCTTCTCCACCCTCCAAAGTCCATCTCAACTGTTAAAATCCAACCTTGGAGCTCTAGATTGCATCAGTGGAAGGATGAGTCCGAGAAGATCAAAGGTGGGTGAATCTTCATTGTTTATGGGTGATTTTTGTATGATTTTGATGATTTTAGGGCCCACTTGTGATGGGACCCATATTAATGTATGTTTTGTATCTAGGAGGGGCCCATAGTGGCGGGGTCCTTCCCATTTTCACCGTTCTCTCTCTCTCTCTCTTCCCCCTTTTCTTTTATGATGAGGATGATATGGGTGTGGTCCACTTGATCCATGCAGTACAACTATGTGGACCTGGCCATGGTGCATGTGTTTCACCAATGCCATCCATCCATTTGGATGTGGATGTGATCCACCGTGATTTAGATATTTGGGGGGGGGGGGGCGGGGGGGCATCCATCTGACGGTGGAGATCCAGCAGCATACAGCTGCTGGAAGGACGCCAACAAGCCACGTGGGTCCTACATGTACATCAGATCTAGGCCATCCAATTGTGCATCTCACGAGCAGCATAGCTGCTGTACTGACCCCTATAGACGGTGGACCCTACCCTGATGTTCGTGTCTTATATCCAGCCGTGCATCCGTGGGCCACATCGTGATATGCATATTTTATCAAAGCTGCAGAGCAGCTATGGGACCCACACACGTGTGGACTCCACATGCATTGAAAAAAAAGAAGTCCATCTGTCCAGCGTCCAGGTCTGGACGCTGGAACCTATTTTCAAAAAAAAAAAAAGAGAAAGAAAAGAAAGAAAGATAAGTAATATAATATAATATTATATTTTATACATAAGTGTATATATATATATATATATGTCTAGTGGGCCCCACGTGGGCCCCACCTTGATGTAAGTATTTTACATCCACACCGTCCGTATTTGGACGGTGGTGGGTAGAGCACACCGTAATATATGTGTAATCCACTCTGTCCATCCATTCACCTGGACTGGTGGCCACACGTGTGGACCCACCTGGTATGTATGTTACATCCAGACCGTCCATCTGGACAATATAGGTGGGACCCACGTAGATGTATGTATTAGATCCCTGCTGTCCATCTATTTTTTAGGACGGTGGGTCCTCACTGCTGAGTGACATCAACAAATCTTGTGGGCCACCAGACGTATGTGTTTCCTTACCTATTCATCTGTCTTGGACGTGAAACCACTCCACACGTGTTGTACGTGTGGAGGTGGGGCCACCTTGATGCATAAATACTAGATCCACACCGTCCAATGTTAGGGCGGTGGGTCACACTACTGGTTGGCGTCAGCAGCCCTGTGAGCCCAACGTGATGTATTTGTTATCCTATCTGTTCATCTGTGGACGTGCAGCAGAGCAGCTGCTGTGGTATTGCCGTCAGCAAATTCTGTGGGGCCACACATGATCTATGTATTATATCCATGTTGCTCAGTAGCATGGGCTCCACACACGTGTGGACCCCACCATATGATGTATGTATTATTTCCTTGCCGTCCATCTGACAGGATATGTGGGGCGCACCACAATGCATTTGTGATCCACACCGTCGATCTATTAGGTGGACCACACTACAGAAAACCGTGGAGATTAAACGTCCACCATTGAAACCCATTTTGGGGTCACAGAAGTTTTGGATTTGTATGAAATTTATTTTTTTTTAAAGACAGGCCCACGTGACCTTATGAATAGACTGGATGGAAAATAAATGTGATGGTGGGCCCTACCTTGATGTATCTATTTCATACCCACACCTCCAAGGGTGGACAGTGCTGTGATGCCCATCTCAATGTATTTATCCTATCCACACCGTCCATCTGTCCAGGACCGTGGGTCGGATCATGAAGTTGTGTTATATCCAAATCCCCCATCCGTTTAGGCTTGTGGACAGGTGGGACCCCACCTTGATATATGTGATTCATATCCACACCGTCCGTTTGGATGGGCAATGTAGGGCACACCGTAATGTAACTGTTTCATCCCCACCATTCAGCCCACCTTGTGATGTATTATACATTCACACTGCCCATTCACTTGGCCCCCACGTGATGTGCGTGTTTAATGCTAGTTGTCCATCTAGCGAGGCCCATTTGGAACGTGCAAGGCCCGCCCGTGATGTATATATGCGGCCCACCTTGATATATTGGTGGCCTATCCATGAGGCCCACCTTGATGTATTGGTGGCCCATTCGTTAAGGCCCACCTTGATCAATTGCGACCCATTTGATGGGGCCCATTGTGATGTGTATTAGGCCCACGTCATGTGGCCCAATGTAATATGTATTAGGCCCATGTCTTGTGGCCCGTTGTGATGTATTTCTGGCCCATTTGGTAAGACCCGTTGTGATATATTTTCAACCCATATGTCGTGGCCCATTATGATATATTTTCGGCCCATACAATTAGGCCCATGTGATGTATTTGAGGCCCAGGTGCAAGGCCCACCTGTTGTGTATTCGAGGCCCGATGTGATATATATGAGGCCCATCGTGATTGTATGTGAGGCCATGGACCCACTATACGTTTGGCCCTATATGGGCCATCCTTGGGAGCAATGTTGGTTGAATGTCCATTTTGATAGGCAATGATGGTTGGATGTCCACATTGTGACCTTCGCTTAGGCCTTGTTAGGCCGATTCCGTTAGTCGAGGCTGATTATCGAGGCCGATTTCGATTGTCGAGGCCGAATATCAAGGCCGATTGTATAGGCCAATTCTGATTGACGTGACCGATTTGCCGATTCCGATTACTGATCGTATTTCGATTGTCGTGGCCGATTGCCGATTAGTGATCAAGACCGATTTTCATAACTGATTGCCGATTCCGATTATCATGACCGATTACCGATTCTGATTGACGTGACTGATTTACCGATTCTGATTATCGATTGATTCCAATTGTTGTGGCCGATTGCCGATTCCGATTGTCGTGACTGCTTTGCCGACTCTGATTATCGATCGATCCCGATTGTCGTGGCCGATTTACCGATTCTGATTATCGATCGATTCCGATTGTCGTGGCCAATTGCCGATTCTGATTGACATAACTGATTTACCAATTCTGATTATCGATCAATTTCGATTGTCGTGACTGATTGCCGATTGACGTGACCGATTTGCAGATTTCAATTATCGATTGATTCCAATTATCGAGGCCAAGTATCGAGGCCGATTCCGATTGTCGAGGCCGAGTATCGAGGCCTATGTGATGAGGCAATAGAGCCTATTGTGATGTATATTAGGCCCATGTGAAAGGCCCATCGTAATGTATATTAAACTCTTGAGTGAGGCCCATGGTGTTGTATATTCGGCCCTTGTGTGAGGCCATGGGTCCACTATATGTTAGGATCCATGAGGGCCATTCCTTGGGGGCAATGTTGGTTAAATGTCCACATTGTCGAGGTCGATTGTCGATGCTGGTCGTTGATACCGATTATGAGTATGTGACAGTATAGCATCATAATACATGCCCATACGCATCATCTGCATCTTTGTTATGAGATGTGGTCAATCATTGCATATGTCATTGAGCATGTTGTTATGAGACTCCCGGATAGGCGGAGGTTATCTCACATGAGTATGCGGTATGCACAAGATTGATGCATGATTGGATTGTATGACTCATGCATCTCACATTATGATTACTGTACGCCCTAGCGACATCAGGGCCGTAGCCTCCACAGGCATATCGTGGATGGCCAAATGGGACACCGAAAATATTTGGTTCTAGTATACGGGCGCCATAGATGTCCCTGGGTGAAAATTTTTAAACCTCCGTGGCTAGGAGACGTCCCAACGTCGAGACCGAGTGGATACATGAGCGCCCGAGTGCCGAATACCAGGAGGCCACATCTCCCACTATGTCGTGGTCGGTTGGGAGGGGGTGTGGCCTTACCCGCCCCAGGATAGGGGGCAATACTAGGCTGAGTTTGACTAGTTCCTGAATGGGTCCGCTATCGACGTGCTGGATAGGTATTGGTAGACTATTGGCCAGGCGGATAGTGAGGTTTCTTACGCCCACTTGGACTATGCGGCTAAGAGAGCGGTAGTGCCATTTGGAGTGTACTAAACCCCGGTAATGATCCTAGAGATAAACTGTACTGATATGTGGGTTTATTGAGCAGGAGTTGCATACTCATTCATGCATTCATTCATTCACTATCCACTTGGGTTGGTGGTGTACACCTATTTGTTACGTGTGCCTTCGCAATGGCCAGGATTTCGGTTGGGGCGCGCGACTAACCTGAGATTAAGAGTTTACTACATTGAGTCTGACTATCCAAATTTAGGTATGGGACTGGTTTGGATAGAAGTCCCTTGTGATGGACCCCATAGCCTGCGATATTACGTGCTATCATCCCGACTTCACACTCTAGCATGGTTATTCCATTCGCACCACATATCGCATTACATTCACCGCATATGGCATTTCGAGTTACTATGTTTATGCATTTATATGACCTAGATACAACTGATGGTATTTGTGGACTCATCAGGATTTGTATATTGCATTGCATCAGCGAAATCTGATATTTTGCTTGTTGTCCCCGCATTCCATAATTGATCTACATTGCTTCATCAGTATATGATATTGTTTTTATTATATTTTTGCATCGCATAGCCTGGATAAGACTGATGGTATTTATGGGCCTATCAGTATGTTTTCGTATTACTCTGATTTCGTATGATTTATGATCTTGCTAGTGTTTCTGATATTGTATCATTATGGGTTCACCAGTATTTTCACTTACTCTGATTACTCTGATATTGCTTACTTGACACTTACCTTATGCATACACTTTCACCACCCACTAAGCTTTCTATAAGCTTATACACGATAGATGCGTGTAGGTGATGTTAGGTTGCAGTAGCATTGAGCATGGAGCGTGCAGCGGTCTTCTGGAGCTTTGATTTATCTTATATATGTATTTCCCTTTCAGTATTGTACTTAAACGATTATATTAGTGGATATATGATGATGATGTTGCCTTTGTGATTTGGATAATCTTGTAGATTATGCTCATTACGAGATAAATGTACGTTGAAAAATTCTCCTTGTAGGATCCCAGGATCGGAATCTGGCGTATATACGCTGGGAGCCGAGAATGGGGTATTACGGAGGCTGTCAGCACCGGATTCGGCCATCGAAAATTTTGTGAGCCCGGTTTCCAAGTTTGGGGCGTGACACGTTTAGAATAAATAAATCTGAAATTAAATTTTCCCATGCAAAGATGAGATATTTAGTCTCAAAGAAACTCTTGTCTTGAATAATCGAATATCAAAATCATTAAATAATAACCTAGAAATAGAAATTAAATTCCGATGCATCCCTAGTGCATAAAGAGTATCACGGAGGATTATTGTTCGCCCTATGCGCGTACAGAGATGGGAAACGTCAATCCCTAGTACGTCTTCGACATCATTATTTCCCACATACACCTTGTAACTTCCCTTAGCTACAGGCCGAAATTCATCGAGTCCTCGATGACTCCATGTCACGTGCTTTGTTGCGCCTAAATCTAAAATCAACTCGTTAGATATAGTATTAACAGAAAGGATCTCAGAACAAACGCCTACATACAAATTATCTAGTGACTTAAGAATTATCGTCTTTTTATGGGCACACTATTGAGCATAATTGCTGAAATTTTCACAGACAAAGCAAACTATATTTGTCTTTTTCTGCTTCTTCTTTCCATTCCCCTTCTTGAGATTTAAAAGAGGTGTTGTGGACTTCTGTTCTTGGTTATTCTTTTTCGCCTTCTTGCGAGCTTTGAACCGTTTCTTGTTAGTTTTCCGCTTATGGGTCTCTGCTACAAAGGCCTTGGCCGAACCTGGCTGAATTGCATTCATTTCAACCTCACCAACTAAGTAGCCACAAAAGTCTCTGAACATAGTAATAGATTTAGAATGATTCATAATTCTTTTGATTGGGGCCCAAGATTCAGGCAAGAAATGGTGCATTGCTATTATCTTTTGATTTTCAGTCAATTTATATAACACCCCGTACTTTCTAGTACTCGGGTGTTATCTTGAAGGCCTAGATTAATATAAATATGAATCTAACTCGATCTGACAATATTAACCTAAATCGGACCACCAGAGTCAAACCATTAATGACTCTGATTTAAAGATAGGTCCCACAAAAATAAATACATAAATAAAATAAAAAGGTAAATAAATAACCATGTATATAGGTGGTAACAACTATAATAATAATAATAACATAAAATAATGAGACAGATGGTCCTAATAACCTACAGAGTGGGACCCGCAACAAAAGATACATACATATGTGAAATTAAAAATAAAAATAATAAAGTGAAATAATTTATGATAATAATAATAGTAATAAAATTTATATTAATATTAGTAATTGGTATAGTGGTATACTATGAAGGTCTTGAACGTACACATGACCAAGTAAGACTCTTTTAACCGTTGACGCTCAATGCCAGGATGATCCAACCATTAGATTGACAGAAACCCACCGTGGGGAGTAGAAGTTTAGGTGCATGGCCCACTTAAGATTTAGATCCGCTCCATCTTTGGTCAGAAGCTATGGCAGGGCCCACCAAGTGGGATGAATGGTATGGATTGTCCAGGGCACCAATGTGGAGCCCACGCATGAGCACACATGTGCACGGTGTAGGAGCTCTAGCGAAACACCGGATCAAGAGGAATAGGTTAGACGGGTCTGACCGAAAATTTCCAAAGAGGGAAGGTTTTTCCCTTCCTTTTTCTTTTCCCACTGCTGGGATTTTCAAACGGACAGAGCTCGTTTCTGTTTAAGAGATGGCCCACCATTAGCCGTTTATCAGGTGATTTGATCCATGAGCGCAATTGAGGTCTGACCAAAACCTCGTGGTCCTCACATGTAGACGCAACAACGTGTGTACACAAACATCGACACAAAAAGGCCCTACAAGCACATGTTTCCGAAAATGAAAACTATTTCACCACTCCACGTCGGCGATCCGTGTGCCCTAGCGTCCATCCATCCAAGCCATCCATTTAGATAAATCCCAGCCATCCGTTTTACACAGTTTAGGGCTCCCTCAATACTAGGGAGAGAAAAACCTCAGCTGGTTTTACGTTGCTAGCTGTGCAAGAGGGCTTTTGTAAAACAAATCAAATCCTGGCCATTTGATCTCCATCTAGCGCCTCTAGATGAGTATAGGGCGTAAAGCATAGGGAGAAAAATATATGTATGAGGGTGCTCCTCCCCTCTCTTTCGAAGAACATTAGAAACAGCCGCAACCTTCGAAATCTGAACCTACCGACCTTATCACCTCCAACCTTCGAAGAAGGTCATCTACAAGCTTCATAGGGTCCATATGGACCGTCTGAAAGAAGCAGATCGAAGGAAGAAGCTCTCATTTGCAAGATGTCATTAATGACTGTCTTCTTCTCCACCGAGAAACAGGAGGTTGCTGGTGGTTTTAGCCTTCGTCTGGCCTTGTCCAGGCCTAGTGGGACAGGTCTAAAAAGAAAAGAAGAAAAGAGAAGAAGGAAGTAGGTGCGTGGGTGCGGTTCATCGCACTGCCTCAGCCCAACGAGTCGCTGGCCATGTGCACGGGTTGCTGCCGACTTTGGACTGAGGTGGGGGTTGCTGTTCGACCTCCCGCTACACCAGCTCGAGTCGAGATGACTCACTCTAGGCATTTCTGGAAGCAGACAGTAAAAAGGAAGAAGAAAATAGAGTAGAGAGAGAGAGGGGAGGTGGGTGCGACCGTTGCACCACTTCACTCTACTCGTTGGTGTGAGTTGGTGTCCAGGTTTCGGCCCAACGATCTTGCTGAGGTGAGAAAATGAGAAAGAAGGGAGAGAGATAGGAAGAGAAGAAAAGAAAAGGGTAGAGAGGAGACAGAGAGGGTGAGATGGGGCTGAGTTATGGGTTGACTTGTTGCCGAGTCAACCGGGTCAAGTTCGGCCTGAGTGGGCCTGTTTCAGTTGAGTTATGCTGGTTCATTCCAGCAACCTTGTTGGACGTGTGGGTCTGTGTAGGGGCAAAAGTAGAAGAGAGAAGAAGAAGAAAGGAGAGGAAGGAAAGAGAGTAGAGGAGGAAAGAGAGAGTTTGGGTCTGAGCTATGACCTGATTCACTGAGTCAGCTGGGACGAGTTGACCATGGGACTGGCTTGGGTCTAGCTAGGTTCTAGTAGGAAGAGAGAGAAGAAGAAAGCAGAAAAAGAAAAGATAGGGAAGAAGAAAAAGAGAGAGGAAAGATGAGAAACTTGAAGAAGGGCCGAGTTGACTCGGTTAGAACCGAGTCAGGGCTGAGTTCAGCTGGGCCAGATAATGCTTGGGCCTAGTCCAGGCCTTACTGAGGTCAAGTTGGGTCGACTTAGCTGAGTCGAGTCACGGAGCGGGTCTATGGCTTGAATAGAGGACGAGTTGAACTACCAAGTCAATCAATGTGAGTAAACTTCCTCTCCCTAAGCAAGCTCCATGATTTATCATCTTCATTAGCATTACTACAATTATTGCAATATGATTAACCACTAGTAGGATAACTTTGCTAATAATAATTATTACAAAAACTTGATATTAACAATTATCGTTATTAATGTTATTCTTATTTTGTCATTGATTATAATGTTAGTATTGTTAGTATATATAAGTGGACAATTACTGATTATTTTACTTCATTCTAATATTATTACAATTAATTATATAAGTTAGATTTCAAAACCTAAACCTAGATAGAGTGTTAGGTCTGGATCTAGTTATGGAAGCTCGTAATTCATGGTAGACTATAATACTTACTATCATGACTAGACTCACTGTGGATAGCCCAGGGCTATTAGCATTAGAAACTATTTATCATTGTCCTTTTGGGATTAATATAATACTCGTTAACATAATTATTACGTATTAATCCCTATTATAGTATCATTAGTAAATATTCTATTGTTATTACTTGAATTATTTGAGAGATTATCAGTAACCATAAGAATATTAAGTAATGTCGGTACATTTGAACATGAACTCATGAACCATCATTAATATTGCTGAATTGATACTCCTATTATGAATAATAATTGATCCATTGTACCATAATAATAATAATGATAACAATAATAATGATAATCTAGGATTCAAATCTGAGAACCTAAAGCCTATAACTAAACCCTAAGGTGAAAACCCTAATTCTACACTAAAACCCTAAAAGATAACCCTAGGCTATGACCTTAAACCCTAGGTAGTAATTAGAACTTGGACCTAATTATACAAGTTCATGATTTGTGGTAGGATACAATTCTAAGGGTGCAAGCACTTAGCAACACTAGAAGGCGATTCAAAGTATAAGGTGATGATTCTTCCCCTTAAGCTTTCCATCTTCTCATTAGCTTAAGTTATAGTTTTTTTAATTTAAATTCATTATTGATATCTCCCTTTATAATCACATGTGTTAGCTGGTGGAAATTGAATTATTGTATTACGTGCTTTATGATTATTCCGTATAATTGTTCATGCTTGTGGATTTTCTTTTGTGGATTGCTTATGGAACTTAAACTGGTACATTAGTGGAAAATTCCCACATATGAATGTACACCCATACTTGAGATGTAACTTGACTAGTTGTAATCGTAATGGACCTTCGACTTGGTGGTTATTGAGTGGTGGTTTAGATGGATCATTGATGTGGGCCTACCATCTAAGGTTGTTGTGCTCAATAGTTTTTAAGGATGGTCTTTATCGTATAGTTTTGATATCAGCCCTATGTGGTATATTTTGATACTCGCCCTACGTGGTTTTGTTTTGGCATTTGTCCTAGATGGGTTCGATGTTTTATATAGTACAACCATGCGATGGTAAGCCCCATATATTGTAATATGATTGGCCACTAGTTGACGGGGTACCATTAAACATCCTAAGGTGGTAGTCTCATGAGCCGGGGATGGTGGTATGGGACCTATGCCCGAGCTGTCGGCCTATGCTGGGTTATACGCTCCCTGTAGTGACCTTTGATATTATTTAAAATAGCTGGTTGTAATTGGATTAATAATGGATCAGCTAATCATGCATACATGGCACAGACCAATATCTATTGCAATCGTATGTGAGGTACGTATTGTTCCGACTGGAGGATGTTTCTCAGGTTCGATGATTCCGACTGGATGATGTTTCCCATGTTCGATTATTACATCGATGATGGCTCATTGTCTGCATAGATGAGCATTGTAAGACCCGTATCCTAGTCCATACTATTCCGTCAGTTCCCGGGATCATTCCCGTCGAATTCCGGCAACTTGCGACGTATAATTGACGTTTGCGCATGACCCTAAGTCATATCTCGTAGATTTGAGTTGGCTTAATTCGAGACTTGTACCACTGCAACCGCACCGTCGCCGCGGTTCCAACGTTGCGTCTTGTATACCGATCCGATACCCGGGTCAGAAGACGTGGGCCCACGTTCAATTCGAGGAAAACACCGTGCGTTTGCAATCTAAAGAGAATCTTTACAACATATCTCATCAATCAATCACTCAATCAATCAATCAATCACATCATGTCAAGTACAAGAGCAACCCATGCTTCCTTTCTCTACAAGTCAAGCAATCTACCCCAAAAGTCAACAAGTCTCTCACCTCACCCATCACTCACCTCACGTCCATCACCCATCACTCTCTCTCCTTACAATCCCCTCTCTCTTTCTCTTCATATTTTCCAAGCAACAAAGGAGAAGAAAAGTGGTGGATGTCCATGCATTTCTAAGGAGAGAAAGTGAGTGTGTGGCCCACTTCCCACCCCAAAATCATTCATCCTAGCCATTCATCTCTCATCATCTTCCATCAAAGAGAAGCACAAGGAGATCAGCGTTCCATCGAACTAAGGAGATCGAATGGTGGGTGCTTCTATTGCCTAGATTTCATATTTTTATGATGGCCAAGTGAGGCCTACCGATTGATGATATGTATGTCACTTTGGACCCTAAATGTGGCCAATGGCCCACCTTAATTATCATGATCATTCCATGATGAGGCCATTCTCCATGGACCCCATCATGATGTTTACTTCTCAGTTTGATAAGGGTCATCTAAACCTTCCATTTTGGTGGAGAAGTAACCTCCACCATTGATTTGATTTGGTGGGCCCACATGTATTGGGACCCACTTGATGCATGTTGTAAATCACGGAAGGGAGGGCCCATAGTATCGGGGTCCCTCCATCACACGCGTCTCTCTATCTCTATATCTCTCTCTCCCTCTCTTTTTTTTTTCATTTTATATGATGATGTGATTATGTGGCCCACTCGGATGGACCCCACATTGATGTATGTCTTATCCACACCATCCATGCATATAGTGGCCCCACCTGGACAACATGTCTAAAGGTGGGGCCCACCTTAATATGCGTTGTATTAAAAATCGTCTCGCATCTCTGGACGTTGGACGTTACTGGGATGAAAATAAAAATATCAGTTTGATTTGAAACTTGGGGTGGGTCACTTATATAGGCCCCACCTTAATGTATAAATTAAATCCACACCGTCCATCCCTTTCCCTAGCCCATTTTAGGCATTGAGCCGAAAAATGATGTTAATCCGATAATTAAGCGAGCCATACCATAGAAAACAATGATATTGACTATTAAAGGCTGTTAGGACCCACTCTGATGTTTCTATGCACCAAAACACATCGAATATTGGGCTTATTTGGACTGTTTTGAGCCGTAGAGTGTAATGGCTGGGATGGATTCACCTGATGCGAGCCCCACCTGCGAAAAACCGTGAGAAAATAAATTTTTAAATAAAAATAAAAAAATAATATATGTAACAGCCTTGCCACTGACGTCCAACGAATGTGCAGCAGGCGTTGCTGCGCTGTGCGCCGTGGACGGACGTGCAGGGACCATCGTTCCCAGCTGTGGGCCCCACCGTGATGTGTGAGAAAATCCACTCCGTGCATTTTGATGGGCCCCTTTGGTATAGTGGGCCCTCCCAAAATTAGCCATGTGTGGGACTCAGGTGGTCCACACTACAGGAAACAGAGATGATGAACGTCTACCATTAGAACCCTTCCTGGGTCACATAAGTTTTCGATTAATATGAATTTGTTTTTCCTTTTCGTCTAGGTTTGTGTGACCTTATCAACAGTTGGATGACAAATAAACGTTATGGTGACCCCACGTGGGACCCACCAATGATGTTTGTGTTTTTTTCACACCATCCATAACATTGGATGGTGTAACCCACCATGGTGTATGTGTTTTCATCCACACCGTCCACTCCACTGGATGGTGGGACCCGACCCACCAAAATGTAGGTATTTTATCTATGCACTATCCATCTGGATGGTGCATGTGAGGCCCACATATGAGGTATGTGTTGTATCCTCAACGTCCATCCATTTGGGAACGTGGACCCCACCTTGGTGTATTTATTCTATATCCACTCTATCCATCTGTCCAGGGTGGTGTGGGGCCCACGTTGATGTATACATTGTATGTCCATACCACCCATCTACCGGGCCACAATATGATGTATGTGTTTTATCTATACCGTCCAAAGGACAGTGGGCCCTACCATGGTGTATGTATTTTATCAGCATCGTCCAGTTTGGACGGGACCCACCTAAGGTATGATTTGTGTGCATGCCGTTTATGGGCTACGGTCCACCATGATATATGTTTTATCCTTGCCATCCATCAATTTTCAGGCTCACCAGAAGCATGTGTTTTATCAGGCCTAATTGCTGATTGAGTGACGCCTATTGTGAATGTATGAGGCCTGCCATGATGTGTGTATTGCATACACACTATCCATTTGGTGGGGTCCATCTTGCAGGTCCACCATGTTGTATATGTCCTATATTCATGCTGTCCATTTATTCTGGATCGTATGGGCTATCCCATCAGGCCCATTGGTGCGGCCCATTTGATATACATATGATCCATGTGATGTGGCCCACCTTGATGTGTATGAGGCCCATTGTTGAGGCCCACCTTGATGTGTATGAGTCCCATTGTTGAGGCCCACCTTCATGTGTATGAGGCCTGTTGTTGAGGCCCACTTTGATGTGTATGAGGCTCATTATTGAGGCTCACCTTAATGTGTATGAGGCCCGTTGTTGAGGCCCGCCTTGACATATATGAGGACCATATGATGAGGCCCATTTGATGTATCTAAGGCCCATGGGTTGAGGCCCAATGGGATATAAACAAGTCCTTTGCAATGTGTAATTCCACCTTAGTTATGTAATGATGTTTATGGCAGTCTAAGCCTTGGGAACAATGTTGGTTTGACGTCCACATTGTAAGGATCATGTTGGTTAGATGTCCGCATTGTAACTCTCCCTAGGGCCTATTGATAGGCCCATACTTATTGTGTGTAGGCCGTATAGGCCCATCTTCATTGTGAGAGTAGTTCATCACATTATAACATGCTTAGTGTAACTCCATGATTCATGCTCATACGAATCATATGTATGTTTGATATGAGGAGTGACTAATCATAGCATATGCCATTGAGCAGATTATTTATGGGACTCACTGATAGGAGTTACCCACATGAGTGTATAGTATGCGTAGGATTGCTGCATGACTGGATGGTATGACTCATGCATCTCGCATATGTGTGACTTGATCATTGTATGCCTTAGCAACATCAGGGCTGTGACCTCCACAGGCACATCGTGGATGGCCAGATGGGACACTAGAAATACTTGGTTCTAGCACTGTAGGCACTTAGGATGTCCGGGGGTGAAAGTTCTTAAACCTCCTTGGTACCAGGAGATGCTCCAACGTCTAGACAGAGTGGAATATGAGCGTTGGTGCCTATACCATGAGGCCGTGTCTCCCACTGTGTCATGGTTAGTTGGAAGGGGGTGTGGCCTTATCCGCCCGAGTGAGGGGGCTGTAAGCTAGGCTGAGTTTGACTAGCTCGCAAATGAGTCCGCTATCAATGAGCCGAGTAGGTATTGACAGACTACTGGTCAGGCAGATAGTGTGGTCTCTTCCACTTGCTGGGCTGTGCGGCTAGGGAGGCGGCAGTCAGTGTGAAGTGTATTGGAACTCGGTGATTTCCCATAGAGGAACTATACTAATATGTGGACTTGATATGAGGACTAGCATGATATTATGACACCTCGTCGCTGTTGCACATGTGGGTGGGCACATGTGGGTGGACACTGATGTGGGTGGGGCTGAGGCCTGGGCGAGCTACCACACTAGGGGGAGCTACTAATGGTTGGCAGGCTACTGTGCAGGAGTTGCGTACTCAGTAATTGACTCATTCATTCATTCATCCACTATCCACTCGGGCTGATGGTGCGCAACTATTTGTTACGTGTACCTTCGCAATGGCCAGAATTTCAGTCGGGGCACGCGACTAACCTGAGATCAGGAGTTTACCACATTGTGTTTGACTATCTAAATTTAGGTATGAGACTAGTTTGGATAGAATTCCCTTGTGATGGACCCCATAGCCTGCGATACTACGTATTATCATCCCAACTTCACTCCAGCTTGGTCATTTCATTCGCATCGCATGTTGCATGTCATCCATGGAATATGGCATTTTGGATTGCTACTTTTTTGCACTTATATGGCTTGAGCGGACTTGGCAGGATTTGCATATTGCATTGCATCCACAGTATATGATATTTGGCTCATTATGATCTGCATTGTGTACTCTGATATTATATGACTCATGTACTTACTAGTATATTTTCGCTTACTCTTATATCGTACGATTCATGATCTTGTCAGTATTTCTGTTTATTCCGATATTGTATGATTTATGGTGTGGTATTTGTGTGCTTAGCACTTATCTTGCGCACACACTTACACCACCCTCTAAGCTTTCTATAAGCTTATGCACGATAGATGCGTGCAGGTGGCGTTAGGTTGCAGCAACATTGAGCTTGGAGCGTACAGCTGTCTTTTGGAGCTTTGATTTTTGACATATATATTTCCCTTTTAGCATTGTATTCAAATGTTTATATTAGTGGATATGTGATGAGGATGTTACCTTTGTGATTTGGGTAAACTTGTAGTTATGCTTCTTACGAGATAAATATACATTGAAAAATCCTCCTTGTAGGATCCCAGGATTGGAATCTGGCGTATGGATGCTGGGAACCGAGAATGGGGTACTACGAAGGCTGTCGGCACCGGATTCGGCGATCAAGAATTTGTGAGTCCAGTTTCCGAGTTTGAGGCATGACAAACATCCCCGGAGCGATGATTGCATTTACGCATCCATGCATCTAATAAGACCTGCATCATGTATTATTTTATATGCTTTACTTTATAACTATGCTTACCTAATGTGGCAGTGTGTAATCTTTAGGGGAATTCACACTGAGTTGGCCACTCATCCATCAAATATATAACCGTACAGGTAGCACAAGTGGCCCAGGTGGAATTCATGTTTATATTGACGAGGAGCAAGTTATATTTGACAGGGATGCATAATTGTAATTGTTAAGGGTTGCTAAAGGATTTCATATCCCAAATTTGCTGTAATTTACTTTATTTCACATGTAATATTATTTCATATTATAATTGTGAGAATGAGGACATTGGTTTGTATAAGTCATCATGGGTAGCTCTTGTATATTTCAAATATAAACGAAAATTTTCCTTTATGTTGATTTGTCCATTCTACGCTCATCTGCTTACTCTGATAGTTGAAAAAAAAGTATACTTGAATTTGACTATCCTTTAAGGTTAACACTCGAGTTTTTAGGAAACGAGTCGTATACTCGGGTCCTGAAAAGTCGGGATGTTACAATTTACACCCAACATTCCTAAGGGCACATATCATCTACTCTATCTTACGGATATGATCTTTGATGGGGCAGTCGATTGATATCCTATACTCCTGAAATTCTAATTCCATTGTCCGAACTCTTGCATCTGACTTTTGCGCATAGGCATTTGTCAGTGCTTCCCAGATTCCCTTAGCGGTGTTATACACTTCATACGTAGGTTTGAGTTCTTTGTGCATAGTGCTAATAAGGACATTATGGGCTGAACGATTCTGTTTACGCCACTTGTTGTAGCGGGTTATTGTAGCCCCATGTTCTCCTAAATTTTCATTTTCAGCCAGTATGGGTTCCTCTTGAACCTTATCGAGTGTGTGTGATATGTCGTCCTCGTTTAAAAGGCTTCGCATTGTGCGGGACCACTCTTCATAGTTGTTATCATCGAAATATTGTCCTTTTAGCTGTTTAGTGATTAACACTTTGGTGGCCATCTCTACATTGCATAAATATCACTACTTAGATATGATCTATGTTATTAACTCTAATCATCAGTATTTCTACGTGTTATATAAAATTTTAAAGTATAAAAGTAGTTAACACATCTCAACAAGATCTGAAAGTCCACATACCCGAATGGGCGGTGTAGAACAATCAAGTTCTCTTTTTAAGATGAAATTGATGCTTTTATAAAATTATAATAGTATAACGTGTAACCTTCCATTACTTGGTTGCATGCATCATTTAGTGGAGGTGAATAAACTCCCACTCAGGTTATGCACAACCATTATATATAGGGAGCATCTAAGCACTAAGTTTTATATTTTCCAATGAACAAGTAAGGAGGGCTTAGATCTAATCACATCAAGTCTAATTATATCACACATATAAACGTTATCATCAGAAAACAATAGAAAGTGTTTAAATATGAAGAGAGTTCAATCTTTATTAGTGATCATGTCCATTAGTGATAGATCCGATCATCACCGTTAATGATCATTGTTGATGATGAATCCTTTCATTAACATTAATAATCATGGCTGATGATCGTTTCAATCACTAATGATCTCTATATCACTAATTCTCAAAGCAGATTTTATCTACACCATTCATCCATTTTTGTTTGATATATTAAGATCATTTATTACAATCAAGGACAACTGATTCATTGCCCAAATCCTCTTCCAGTTAGATATGATTGTATAAACCAACATTAAGGACAAAGGTGTGATTGAAAGATCATCTCAATCCAACAAAATGATCACAAACATTAGAGCATATGGTAATATTTTACCACAAGTTCAAGCTGCATGCACCCAAGATGTGTTTCTCATTTTGGGGTTTCTCATCTGATGAATGGGTATGGACATGGATGAGCCCATGTGTGCCATGTGTACAATTTCTGAGTCGTTGTCCCACCTTATGTGGTGCAGCAGAATCAGATTAGTTAGATGTTAATCATCGAGAAACTATAAAGGTTGGTTGTTTTGATCTATTCGAGTAGGTCAAACTATTGTATGGTTTGAATTGGTTTACATGAATGACACGTGTGCACTTTCAACATGCCTATGTATGGATGTTCATGCCGTGTCAGAGTATTTAAAGTTGACCACCATTGGAATTAAAAGACTACAATGTGGATTTACAACACCTTAGTTCTGATTAGCTACTCATAGCTATACACGTGGATACATTCATGTCAATCCTCGTAACGCCCTGAAAATCAGGGGTCGAGTAGAGGCTCAACTCTCGAGTTCCAATGCATCACTTATGCAACATAGATAATGATGTTTGAATGTTGTCTATATTAGTGCATTAAACATGAGTGAGATTATACTAAAACAATATATCATACTCTAAAGGTAATTAAATTAAGCAAGCGGAAGACTGAATGTAAGACCCGTATCCTAGTCCGTACCATTCCGTAGGCTTCCACAGTCCTTCCAGTCGAATTCCGGCAATCCTCGACCCATATCCGACATTTGTGCGTGATCTTAAGCTGGGTCCCATATACCAACGTCGGCTCGATTCAAAACTTGTATCATTGCGACCACACCGTCACTGCGGTTCTAACGCCGCGACTCACACACCGATGTGATACCCTGGCTGGAAGACGTGGGCTGACATTTATTTCGAAGAAAACACCGCTCATTGCAATCCCAAGAGAATCTCTACGAAATGTCCCATCAATCAATCACCTCTCATGTCAAGTACAAAACCCCATCTCCAAGCAACCCCAAAGTTAACTCTTTCTCACCCTTTCTCTTACACACCCATGCTAGTCAAGTACACCATCACCTCACATCCATCAACCATCACCTCACATCAATCAACTATCACCTCTCCTTACAACCCTCTCTCTCTCTCTCTCTCTCTCTCTTTCTCTTCACACATTTCCAAGCAACAAAGGAGAGAAAAATATGGATGTCCAAGCATCCCAAGTGTGAGAGAAAAGTGATTTTGTGTGGCCCACCTCCCCATCTTATAAACTTTCATCCTAGCCATCCATCTCTCATCACCCTCTATCAAAGAGAAGCATAAGGAGACCAGCATTCCAACGGACCGAGAAGATCAAACGGTGGGTGCTCTATTAGGCCTAGATTTCTTTTTTTGGATGAAGGGCCAAGTGAGGCCTACCGATTGATGGTATGGATCTCATTTTGGACCCCAGGTGTGGACGATGGCCCACCATGATTCTCATGATCATTTCATGGTGGGGCCATTCTCCATGGACCCCATCATGATGCTTGTTTTCCTTGCATGAATAGGGTCATTTAGACCATTGTATTTTGGTGGAGAAAGGATCTCCAACGTTGATTTTGATCGGTGGGCCCACATGTAATGGGACCCACTTGATGTATGTTTTAAATTATGCAAGGGAGGGCTAATAGTGCCGGGGTCCCTCCATCACACGTGTCCCACTCTCTCTCTCTCTCTCTCCCTCTCTTTTTCATTTGTTTTGGTGTGTGAAGATGTGATTGTGTGGCCCACTTAATGAGCTAGGAGATGTCCAAATCGTTCATCAAATGGACCTCACCTTGATGTGTGCCTTAGGCACACCATCCAACCATTTGGTGGCCCACCCTAGCAGCATGTTTATGGGTGGGGCCCACCTTAAATGTGTTATATGCAAGGATGCTGAACGGGCTACACGGTGAAGAGTGAGCTGACAATGGGTGTATTAACGTCAATAGCAGAAAGAAAAAAAAGAAAAGAAGAAAGCAATGGTTTTGAGAAGGGCTGTCCATATAGGCCCCACCTCGATGTATGAACCCAATCCACACCGTCCATCCCTTTCCCCAGACCATTTTAGGTGTTGAGCCAAAAAAAATGGGGCCAATCTGACTTTCTGGTGGGCCATAGCATAGAAAACAGTGTTTGTCACCGTTAAAAATCCACATGATGTTTCCACACCTCAAAATATATTGAATATTGGGCTTGTTTGGCCTGTCTTGGGATATGGGAAGCAGTGGACAGGGTGGATTCGCCTGATGCCGGCCCTATACATGAAAAACCTCAAAAAAATCGGTTTAAAAAAAACAAAGTATGTAGTAGATGCTGCTGCTGCCAGAGGCGTAGGCAGCGCTTGCGGCATTTATCAGACGGACAGCACTCCCCATGGCTCAGCCGTGGGCCCCACCATGATGTGTATTTTGTATATCCTCACCGTCCATCTTAAAGGCCCTTAGGGTAGTGGGCCACTGTAACATCCTGAATTTTCACGACCAGAGTATGTACTCGTGCGCGAGGAAACCAGGTGTTAATATTGTAAAGTGAGAATGTCCCAAGGACTTGTCCTGAGATTTTCTCCTATCAACATCACATTCAAATACAATTTAGATGGAAATCAGCCATAAGAATGATATTAACTGTCTTCCTTATCCCAAAAGAAAAAAATCAAATTGTCAAAGGCTCTCATAATAGGAGCACAACATAAATTCCATGAATAGCAGAAACGCAAGTAAAACTAAATTCCTATCCTCTACTTTATTCGTCGTGTTCTTCCTCAAGTTGGTGATCCTTAGGTTCTTCCATCTGTTCGTCACCTGCATCATCTATACGGTTGGGAGAGGGTCAATGCCCTACTCATAGTGATGGTCATCCTTCAAGATTAACAATAATTCAAAAGTACTCATAAAAATAAAGTAAGGGTCTGATTAGCAAAGTATGTGGGGCTCATCATATGTAGTGATCATTATAATATGGAATACGATTTATAGATAACCGGCTCGACCCACATCCCATAACTACGGATATTTGCCGGCATGGCCAACACTAACGTGGATTTATGCGAACGTCTCAAGGCAACACAACACGCGGTTGGGGGATTTACGTAACACGATATATTCATGGAGCGACTATTTGCGACATCCAATCCCGAAAAGTTGATGTAACACATATACCGATTTACATACATCGATTTGTGCACCACGCCAGCCAACCCACGGAATTACGTGCCGACCAAGAGGGCCGTTACCCGTAATGCATTACGTCCATGATAAGATAATCGAATCACTAGTCATGATATTTTACATCACTTGCACTTACAGAGATAAATTGATTTATAAAACATATAACTGAATTTGAATCATGAAGAATATCAACTGAATTATGAAGGTTTTTGGAATAACAGGACACTTGCCCGTGCCTTAAAGATAGACGGCACAAGGCCAATAAAATAAGAGAAGAGTGACAATGGTCAACTCAAATATAAAGAGGAGTGGCAGAGTCATCTCCAATATAGAGACGAGTGGCAGAGCCAACTCAATAATTGATGAGGCAGGGCAAGGCTTGCATCCATGGCCTCGCATAAATGCAGAGAAATTCTCATTGTGGTTGACATCATGTCATAATCCCAAAAGGGCAAATAATATAACATAAATTACTTGAGAGGATAATTCCCAGAGGACATGTAAACATGAAATACAGAATAATCCACATTAATTCATATTGTAAAAGGCACTAAAGAGGCCAATAATTGATGGTGAAGCATATAACAACATGTAAGATTCGGGTAATACGAAAAAGGCTAGATTAAATACATGTGAAGGCGAGATCAAATCCATAAAGTTATGTATAAAACCAGGATGAATTTAATAGCTTAAATTAATGTAAGCTCAAAGGATAAAACCCTCACCTTCGATTGTCTGCTCGCTCCTTTAATCCCTACTTAAACGTCCGATCACACTTTATGGATTTATCCACTTTATGGATTTATCCTTGTCCTAGTATACATGGTTAGGTATAAATTAGATTTCCGTAGCATTGTTTAAGGGAATGCCTCGTGTTTAAATTTTGATTCTGATCGTGCCATTAGACACGCTGACCCACCGAGTCGACTCGGTTTTGACTCGGTAAGCCTTTCACACGTATTACCATTTTAGAAACAAGAAAAAAAAGAAGAAAATCAGCAAAGGAAGAAGAATGGAAGGGAGCCGGGAACCTGTCTGCTTCTTCAGATTCGGAATGTCTTCAGCAACTCCGAATTCGGCTGGGAAGAAGGTAAATCTCTTTCTTCTAATGGATCTTGTGGACACCCGATTCCTCTCCCGTTTCTTCCTTTCCCTCTCTCTCTTGCTGTTTCTCTTTCCTTGCTTTTCTCTTCTTTCTTTCCTTTCTTTCCTTTCTTTCTTTCTTCTTCTCTTCTTTCTTTCCTTTCTTTCTTTCTTCTTCTCTTCTTTCTTCCCTGCTGGACGGCAGAAGCCTGTGCGGTTGGAGTTGTTGCTCGGCTGACAGATCTCTCTCTCTTTCTTTCTTTATTTCTTTCCGTCTTCTCCCTCGGCTACTGAGATTCACGTGAATTTATAGGGTGGGTTGCGTGTGACATATCCTTCTAACAAAACCTTCCGCGGGTCGGATTCACCCCGCACTCTGTTTCTGTGCAGCGTACTATCTTGCGCTCGTCCAGCGTTTGGCGCGGATGGCCTGCCAATCTGACCGATCCGACAGGGACCGTAGGAACTCCCTTTCCAAACGTCTGGTCGGTTTGGATCACCACATTGGTTCCGGTCTGATCCCGTTTCTCGCCAGTTGATTCGGGTTACCCGGACGCACGTTTTAGCGTAGCAAAAAGGCTGTTGTGATTGGCCCGCACGCGTGTATAGGCGCATGAGGCTAGCATGGTTCTGACCGTTCCGAACCCATATACATAATGGATGGTTCGGATTAGCTTCATGGGCCCTAATGGTGGCCCACCGCATCTCTCGAAACGGACAGGGTGAGTCCGTTACGTGCGGCGGAAACAAGGGCTCGGTTTTGATCGGGTCAGCGCTCGCTGACCGATCCTCTTGCGATAGTGCACAGCGGGTGCACCATGGTGGTGTACGCGTGCACACATGTGGGGTCTACTATGACCACTGTATGAGAGATCTACTCCGTCCATCCATTTCTCCATATAATTTAGGGCGTTGATCCTTCGATTGAAGTATAACCAAGAGTCAGGTGGCCCCAAAAGTTGATGGTTAGTGGTTGATCTGTCGATCAAGCCACTTATGTAATGATTTAAGAGATGAAATTTGGCATGAATGGCTAATTCATGGTTCCTAGGCATGCTATAAGACTACACGCTGATCGGACGATGGAGAATTTCATGGTTTGGGATTCAGTGGCCTAGGTCAATGGGAATTAGGTAGTTATTGCTGACCTAAGTGCATTATGAAATCTAATAGGTCTTCATGGTAGTAGGCATGTTCCCAAGTAATTCTTAAAAATAATTTTCGTCTAATTTACTATTGATAAAGAGTTATTTACTGATTTAGTCAAAAGAAGGTACATGTTATGTTGAATCTTATGGGAACGTTCGAGGACTTTCGATGCTCGAGTATTGAAAAGTTCGGGGCGTTACAGCCACCCTCCAAATATCAACCCCATCCGAAGCTTAGGTGGCCCACATCATAGGAAACAATGGTGATTGTATGACTGCCATTGAAAACCCATGTTGTTGGGTTCACAGACGTTTTGGATCTGTACAAAATTTGTTTTCCTCAGCATCTAGGTCTGCGTGACCTTATGGACAGATTGGATGGCAGATAAACATTACGATGGCCCCACGTGGGACCCACAATGATATATGTGTTTTATTCCCACCGTCTAGGCGGACAGTGGAGCCCACAGTAATGTATGTGTTTTATTCACATAGAGCCCACCTAGATGTATGTGTTCTATCCATGCCGTCCAGCCATTTTAGCTGGCTGCTGGATGGCAGGGGGGCCCCACCATGAGGTATATGTTTCATCCATGTCATCCATCTATATGGGACCCACGCCACGTGTGGGGGCTGCACCTCGTATGTGTGAATGTGTATATATATATATATATATATATATATATATATATAAACATATATTATATTGTATATAATATATATATTATATATTATATATTATATTATATAATATATATATGATGGTGAGCCTTTATGGGACCCACCATGATGCATGTGTTGCACCCAAACCATCCAACCTTTTGGGCAAGCTCATTTTAAGGCTTGAAACGAAATAAGACAGATCTATCTATCAAGTGGACCACACGGTAATGTGAGCATTGAAACGTCTACCATCAAAATCACCTTAGTATATATATGGGGCCCATCTTGATTTATTTGTGGCCATCCATTGAGGCCCACCTTGGTAAATGTATGAGGCCCATCTTGAATTATTTGTGGCCGTCCATTGAGGCCCACCTTGGTATATATAAGGCCCAAGTGATTAGGCCCACCTTGTCATATTTATGAGGCTCACCTTGATGTGTATGAGGCATTGTTGAGGCCCACTTTGATGTGAACGTAAGGCCCATGTTATGAGGCCTATTCGATGTATTTGTGGCCCGTGACTGAGGCCCACTTTGATATATATAAGGCCCATGTTACGAGGCCCATTGTGATGTATTTAAAGGCCTATGAGATATGGCCCATTACAATGTACATAAGGCTTATTGATGCAGCCCACTAGATTTATAAAAGGCCCATATGATGTGACCCATTTGATGTATTTGAAGCCCATGGGTTGAGGCCCAATGGGATGTATATAAGGTCTATTGCATTGTGTGATTTCACCATGGTTTGTGTAATGATATTTATGGCGGGCCATGCCTTAGGAGCAAATATTGGTTTGACGTCCACATTGTAAGAATAATATTGGTTAAATGTCCGCATTATAACTCTCCCTAGGGTCTATTGATAGGCCCATACTTGTTGTGTGTAGGCCATCAAGGCCCATTTTCATTGTGAGAATAGTTCATCACCATATAAAATGCTTAGTATAACTCCATGATTCATGCCCATATGCATCATATGTATGCCTGATATGAGGAATGTTTGATCATAGCATACGCCATTGGACAGACTATTTATGGGACTCCTTATGAGACGGAGTGCCCATATTATCGCGTTGTATGCACAGGATTGCTACATGACTGGATAGTGTGACTCATGCATCTTACATATATGTGACTTGATCATTGTACGCCCTAGGGACATCAGGGTCGTGGCCTCCACAGACACATCGTGGATGGCCAGATGGGACACAGAAAATGCTTGGTTCTAGCATTATGGGCATGTAGGATGTCCTTGGTACCAGGAGATGCTCTAATGTCTAGACAGAGTGGAATATGAGCGTCGGTGCCTATGTCATGAGGTCGTGTCTCCCACTGTGTCGTGGTCAGTTGGAAGGGGGTGTGGCCTTATCCGCCCGAGTGAGGGGGCTATAAGCTAGGCTGAGTATGACCAGCTCATAAATGGGTCCGCTATCGACAAGCCGGGCCCAATATTGACAGGCGGATAGTGAGGTCTCTTCCACTCACTGAGCTGTGTAGCTAGGGAGGAGGCAGTCGGAGTAGAGTGTAATAGACCCCGGTAATTTTTCAGAGAGCAACCGTACTGATATGTGGACTTATTGAGCAAGAATTGCATATCCATTCATTCATTCATTCACTATCCACTCAGGCTGGTGGTGCGTAATTATTTGTTACATATACCTTCACATGGCCAGGATTTTGGTTGGGCACGCAACTAACTTGAGATTAGGAGTTTACCACATTGTGTCTGACTATCCAAATTTAGGTATGGGACTGGTTTGGATAGAAGTCCCTTGTGATGGACCCCATAGCCTGCGATACTACATACTATCATCCCGACTTCACATTCCAGCATGGTCATTTCATTCACATCGCATATTACATTGCATCTGCAATACTTAGCATTTTGGGTTACTATATATTTTTGCACCTATATGGCCTAAATGAGGTTAATAGTATTCGTGGCTAGTCAGGTTTTACATATTGCGTTGCATCCTCAGCATCTGTTATTGTCTTATTATGTTTCGCATTGCATGGGTTTAGTATGGCCGATAGCATCCATGCCTTACGTCACATAACTTTGGTATAGCTGATAGCATTTATGGACTTACCGCATATTTTTGCATTACTCTAATATTGTATGATTCATGATCATGTCAGTATTTCTGCTTATTCTGATGGTGTATGATTTATAGGTTTTATTGTATACTTGACACTTACCTTACACACACTTTCACCACCCTCCAAGCTTTCTATAAGCTTATGCACGATAGATGCATGCAGGTGGCGTTAGGTTGCAGCAGCGTTGAGCTTGGAGCGTGCAGCTGTACTTTGGAGTTTTGATTTTGATATATGTATTTTTCTTTCAGCATTGTACTGAAATGATTATATTAGTGGATATGTGATGATGATGTTGCCTTTGTGATTTGGGTAAACTTGTGGTTGTGCTTCTTACGAGATAAATGTATGTTGGAAAATCCTCCTTGTAGGATCCTAGGATCGAAATCTAGTGTATACGCGCCAGGAGTCGAGAATGGGGTACTATGGAAGCTGTCGACACCGGATTCGACGATTGAAAATTTTGGTGAGCCCGGTTTCCGAGTTTGGGGTGTGACACTGAATTTAATATAAAAAGTATAGATACGTGTTTCATAACCTCCAGTATATGATCATGTAGTTGGGCTGAATATATATACAAGTGTTGTTTTAAACTTACAAAATGCCAAAAATGTAAATGTTCAACTAATTCAGTATCCCTGTAATCCCATCGAAGCAGAACAAGGTTAACGAGGATCCGCCTGATAGCTGAATATAGGAGAATTCTTCCTCCCCATCTATGAAGTCCATTTCAGCTGCATAAACTCCGCCATAACCTACATCTACAACAGAGTCTAGGTGGTGTTTTAAAACACCGTCCTAGGTGAGAATGAGTAGCTAATTCAGTGAAACTATAAAGTAAAGGTTAACATGTTATCAATTTAGTCAAGCAGTAATGATAAAACAGTACAACAATCATGTCCTAAGTACTCTTATTTATGCAAGAATGGTATGTGAAAATGATGTATGCCCTTGCCTGCACTCCCTTAGCAACATCATCTCACAATCGCGCATGCAACACTCCCGGTAAACGTGCGCTTCCTTGCCAAAGCACCGTGCAATGTGAATGCATGATCGTGTTAACCAAGTTCTTATTTAGGCTTATTCATATAGCAGATTTGAGAAGCTAAGGTGCCTCCCTTATATCATTACCCAAACAATGATCCATCTAGGGTCATCAATCCCAGTCAATTACATATGATAGGCATGTTTCAGGTCGCCATGGAGAGGCTCGTCACCTTAGCGCAGGCCTGGTTTATACTTGAGGTCACTACGGAAAGGCTCGTCACCTTAGCGTAGTTCTAGTGTATACTTAAGGTCACTACGGGAAAGGCTCATCACCTTAGCATAGGCCCACAATTCGAATACAGTGTCCCATACCATCATATTCGACTCACGAGTTTAGGTTGCTCACTGGTCACTACGGGGAGGCTCGTCACCCCAGCGTAGGCCAACAGCTCGATCATGGTGTCCCATACCACCATGCCCAGCTCATGAGTCTTGGCGGATCGTGGTACCTGTAAGTGCTATAGTTTATATCCCTGTCTGTTGTCAAATTTGTGGTGACAAAATCACTGTTATGTTATATATAACTTGCTTAAGTGAAGCTCTCTCAAAGATCAACATTCATGAACAAGCTAAGCTCACAACAAGCAAAGCTCACAAGTACAAGGATCAATTGTGAATGAAAGAACTGCTCACAAGACAAGACTCAAGCTGCCAGACTTCAAGAAGAGTTTAAGGCAGTTAGTACACTTTCAAGATTGAGCTACATCAAGGTTTGATCTACATCAAGATTACAAGGCTTATACTTCAAGGTTATAAGTTCCTAATGTTTCAATGTCCATACTTCATGATTGAGGTTTGATTGACCATAGGTTGACCTTAAAAGTAGTTCATTTTGGATACATAAGTTGAATGTTTATTTTACATGTGATTGGTCTGTTCTTTGACTAGTCCTAGGCCTTCTTCGACTAGTCCTAGACTTGCTTCGACCAGTCTAAGATATTCCTCGACCAGTTGTGAGTTTGTTACAAATTCCGGATAAAATCTGTTAGCCTTCGACTAGTCCAGGAATCTGTTTGACCAGTCGTAGGAACAGTGTCGACTGATCTTCGACTAGTCGTACAACCTTCGACTCGAAGTCCAGCGATGGTTTACAGGACCTACGACCAGTCGAAGGAAACCTACGACCAGTCGTAGGAGACCTACGACCAGTCGTAGAACGGTCAAAGCTTATCCCGCCTAATCTTTCAAATATCTGTTATGGCTTCGACTAGTCGTAGAGCACTCTAGACCAGTCGAAGACCCAATCTTTTCACCTATAAATAGTGCACGAATCTCAGAAGAAATTATCGAATTAATTAAAGTATTCAAGCCAATCTTCGTCGAACTTCTGAGAGATAATTCTGTGCTCCATCTAAGCTAAGTGTGCTTATTTAAT
Organism: Magnolia sinica; assembly: GCF_029962835.1. Lineage (NCBI taxonomy): Eukaryota > Viridiplantae > Streptophyta > Magnoliopsida > Magnoliales > Magnoliaceae > Magnolia > Magnolia sinica. Next base: position 47,681,385 of record NC_080580.1, read on the forward strand.
ATTCTTCTTTCCTTAGCTTTATTTTAATTGATTTTGTTTCTACTATTCCAATCTGATTTGAAAAGAGGAATTGTTATTCCCTTTCTTTGGAATCAAAATCAATTAAGGTAAGCCCTATTTGGTTTAATTTAAAATCTATTAGAACTAGAACCATTGTAATCGAGTACTGGACATTGAACTTGGACATTCAATCATCTACTTTGATTTGGTTCTACCGGGCTGTTACAACGAAGAAGATATTCAGGTATTTTACATATTGTAAATTCCTTTCTATTATTTTGGTTTCTTTCAAGATTTGCCAGAAAAATCTTGTTGTATTGGTTATCTGAGGAGAGCCAGGAAAACTCAGAAGTGGGGTTTTTTAATTGTGTAAGCCCACATACAAAGATACAATTGTAAGGGTTTTGGGTGAACCTGGGAAAACCTATTTTAGTGAACGCTAATATCCCCTGTGTGAGGATATTAGGAGTGGAGTAGCTTTTTGTGTGGTTGTTGTTTAACAGTTGGTGAACACACAGGCGAACCACTATAAACCCTTGTGTTGTGGTTGATTGATTTATATTTCTAATTTTTAATTATTCTTTTGTGGGATGTATGTATGGTGGTGAATGTTGTAATCATTTAATTCAAGCTTTGTGAGAATGTTGTAATAGTTTAGAGTTTATTTTCAGCTATTCCTTTATTAGCTTGAATTTTAATTTCATTTGAAAGTTGTTCCAGCAAGGTTGCCCTGCCATTTTTATGGTGTATGGCTGTCCCTAGAACAATACATTTTTTATTACAAGTTATTTCAATTCAGTTTATATTTATTTTTGTATTCCTCTTCGATTTGAGACTTGATACAAAGATCTTTCTAGAAATAAGGTTGTCCTACCATAAACTCTGGTTTTTGGTGTAAGGTTGTCCTTAGAACAACGTTTGTATCAACCTCTCAAAATCTGAATTTTGAGGTTATTTTAATTTACTGCGTTGTGATTTTCTTTGGCTATCATATTCTTTATTATTCTGCTGTTATAAGTTTTTATTTGGCATTGTCCTATTCACCCCCCCTCTAGGACATATAGCTTGGCCTTTTCAGTACCACGGTTACACGAGCTTTCATTGGTAAGTGGTTCCTTAGATTCAAGCAGTTGTGTTCATACAAGTTAAGCATATAATAAGCCAATCGGGTTACTTGACAAGTCTAATTAGTACGAGTGCATATTGAATCAATCAACATAGAGCGCGTAAGCACTCCGCGTGGCCTAACCACTGTCGACAATCAGCGTAAGACCTGGATTCCTCGAATGTGTCTAACGTGGTGAAACTAGTTCGGCCACTTGAATAGGAACCATTATCGATTGCCTGGACTACATCGTAGCCCCAATCACACTCCAAAGCAGTAGCATTCACATGTGATAGTCGAAGACAGCATGTGATGACCAATCCAAATATAAATCTTGTTTGAGCATTTTAACAAACACATAGTGCACATATCATCATACATAAGCATTTCATACATGGATCACTAAGCCTAATGTAAATTACATGGATAAATCTATTCGAATAGCTAAGGCGATTGAGAATCTTATCTCAACACTTTTAATAAATACATTTCATTAAACAATTACTCATTCCGACAATTGATCAAACACTTGGACTATACATTACAACACAAATGTAGTATATTAGTTATAACAGATATTTTAGCGAATCCTTTCACAAAGGAGTTGCCATGCATACAACAATCATATATTCTTAATTAAATAAGCATGGCAAGAACAAATCATAATTCCATATTCATTCAGACATTTTTACAAACACATAGAATGCATTATATTCAACATAGGTTATATATATGTGTAATATATAGAAACATCGTAACTAAGCACATGTGATAGCAATCAAGTCAGTCATAAATCATTAACTGATATTGAAAGCCTTGAAAACCATAACCTAACGTTTATTGTTCGCACCTTTCGCTGATAAACTCGTCCCGAGCTCAGTTTGAACACTACGTCTTTGTCTACGGCACAACGGCTACCTGAATCACGAAATAGGTTAGTTATTTCGTCGATTCATTTACTTAGATACCTAAAATAGATTAGGGTTAGGATTTCTTACCCATAAATGGATTCGGATTTGTCGGTGTAGCGACACGGGAGAAGGGATTCAGCCCGTGGAAGGGCAGGAATGAATCCTGGCATTTATCCCTCACTCTCTCTCACTTCTCCTCACCTTTTTCTCCTCTTTTCTCTCTTCTCTCTCCTAGGGTTTAGGAATTTCGTATGGAATGAGAGAGGGGTGGGTAAAGGCCCTTATATAGGCCCATAATTGACGCAAATGGCCCCAGGGTCATGATATACTTAGGTTGTAGCCAAAGGGCATCTGTTTAGGGCCAATGGAGCTCATCTGGAGGCCCATTTCCTGCATACAGTCTGGGGAAAGTCCCCTGACATTGGATTTAGGTCAGGTTAAGATTTCGGTCCAATCGAATCAGTGGATCAACCACGGAGGACCTGTTTCAGTTCAACGGTCATCGTTACTCGATTAGGGCCACAAGTACACTGACATGTGTTGGAAATTTTTCCTGATCTGAGGGTGTATTTGGGTTAGAATCTGGCGGTCTGAAACCTTAAATTTAGCCTGCAAGCGAATGACCCAATTCACTTAAGTTTGAGTTCATTTTCTGAAGATATTCGCATTCCTCACACAATTCGCTCCGGGCTCAAGTTATGTGGATACTATTAGGACTTGATTTCTGAGATGGTTGTCAGGCCCAATAAAGCAATCATAACTATATAGTTTCACGGTAGTCGGACTTTCGACGCGCGATCCAGGTCCGATATAGAGTTTTAATGTGCTCTCGAGAGCAACTGAGTTTTGAGACTAATCTTAAGTTTTTAGAAAATGTTTAGTTAGCGATTCTAATAATTTTGGGTCTTGCAGTTCATATAGAAAGTGGTTCAAGCTAATACCACCACTTATTTAGTTTAGTACTTAACTAAATTATGCCCTAATTACGACAAAATATGGTCCTAGGGCAGTTCTACGCCCCTTTCTGGAACTTTTAATTAGTATATTATTTTAATTATTTTTTATACTAGTTCATCATCAAGTATACTTCATATCTACCAAATTTTATTAGATTCTGTATTGTAGAAAAATTCTAAAAATTCTAGAAGCAGCAGCTGTCCAAACTAATGATTTTTGGATAATTGTCACAATGACCTATATTTAACTATATTAAAATTTTATTATAATTTTAAATTATTTTTATATAAAACTAAACTTATCAATATTTAATCTAGCCTTTGAATCACCTAAATAGGAGTTATAACGAGGAAGATATGACTTTTTGAAATTGGATAAAAAACTGTAGAAAATGGGCCGTCCGGCCACTGTACGGCGAGGCCTCGCCATTTCGGCGATGCCATCGCCGACCGCTGGACATTGTGGTGATGGTATCCCCCTCGGGGTGCTGGATATATGTGAGACCCACCTCGGCTCCCCTCGATTTGCGTTGTTTGGGCCCCCGAGTCCGTTTGATGTGGTTTCGCCGCTCGATATTTGAAATGGGTGTATTTTGCAAATTGGAATGAGTTATTCGACGTGCAATATATGATTTTGGGGTAGGAAAAACTGCTCTATCCAAAAAACCTATTTATTTCATGAGATTCCAAAATTTTAATAGTCAAAAATCTAATTTATTTATATATTCACTATTTATAGTAAATTTTATTTTCATTATTGTTCTTCATCATTTAAACTTTAGGAGTAGTATCTAACGTGAAAGTACTCAGAAAAATTTGGAGAACAAGGTGGTGAACGGTGAGATTTTGAAGGAAATGAGTTAAAAAGGAATTTTAGACTTTGGGATTGAGTTTTGAGAAGTTAATAAGGTGTTAGGATCAACCCATTGCCTAAGGACGTCTAACTCCAGGTTGGCAAAAATCCGGGGCGTTATAATAACATCCAAATAATGGGATTGAAATACCCAATCTTAACCATCAAAAGTCAGGTCATATGTTTAAGTGGGTAAAATCCAAACTGGTGAAATCTATGCTGGAATCATATAGTAACCAGGGCCATGGTGGTGGGTGATGTAGTCGGCATGTTTGCCACGTGTACAAGGCATACAGACATTATAGAGTATCCTTAGAAAAGATAATAATAATAATTATTCTTTTTTTAAAAAATTGTTCCATTGTGATTATCATTCCTGATGTGCCTTTGGACGGTTTGGATATCACGCACACAGCATGGCCCCGCAAATGCCCTTTAAACGAGGGCAGTATAGTCATTTCATATCATAGGGAGAACAGATGAGGGAGTGTTACTTTTCTGCGCGAATTACTCCGCGGTTATGATACTTCCACATGACATGAGTGACGCTGATTGCATTTCTGACAAACGGGAACTATGCCTCCGTGATCCAAACCATTGTTCTTATGTCACCCACCTGTGTTAGATGTTGTCCCCAAAATCTCTAAGATCAAAAGATCCTCGACACAAGTTGTGGTCCATCTTGTTATTTCTTTTTCTAACCATCCATTTTCATGATGCATGTAAGAACCTAACAAAACTACAGTCCGATATACGTAAAGGACGGGTCCCACTGATTGGAGGCAAGTCAAATGACCCATTACGTTTCTAAACTATGTTGAGGCCAAGTCATCATTTCCTAGGGAGAATGGATGAGAAAAGAGAGTTTAACCTTTTTGTACATGAATTCCTACTCTTTCTTACGTTTCCATATGGCATGCGTTTTGACGCTTCCAAACGAAACCGTGAAGAGTGCACTGTCCTCAGCGTGCACATTCATGAGTCCAGATTTTACATATATACATATGCATCCGTGTGGGCCATAGTTCAATTCATATGTGTACATCAAGAGTCATGGTGTGCACACTGAGTGATTTGATACCATTCAAAAACCATAGACAGGAATCTCGTTCAAAGTAAAAGAGCTACTTACCTTTTTAGATGAAAATAATCGGAGATCCGCCGTTGAAAGCTCTGATACCACTGTTGGGAATCGCGGAAGGTGAGCCCTCAAGATCTGACGGTCTACACGAGTTTTGGAACCCTCACAAAGCAGAAGATTAATGCTCCAACAGCCCGCCTATCTACTACTGAAGCAAATGGATCTATTCACACCTCTGATCCTATGGTATATATGGCCCCGGATCACGATCTATGGATTAGAACATCCTAAGGACAAGCCAAAATGGACATATTACTATGCACACTATATCATTCTGTATACGCTTGGTATTTCTTATGATTGATTGCATTTTACGAGAGAAAAGATATCCCTTTATATAGGAAAGGAAGGAGATGGGATGAGACCAGATTATTCGGTCTTCTCCCTATCTCCTATCCAAAATCAAATTCAAAAATGAATTTGAAATTTCAACATAAAGGAAAAAGCCGGAAGAAGCCTAAACATATGGGACCCACCCACTAGTGATTGCTCACCAGTGGGCCCCACTAGCCTACGTCCAACAATATATATACAGAGGCATGCTCACTTCTACACCTATGCACACATCACACATGTTATGGGCCTAAAATTGGAATGGTTCATGTGGTGCAGCACCTATAAAACCTTCCGGGATCAATTTTCACCTGGATTCAAAATTCTATTGGGCCTTAGTAAAGAGAGATGCAAATTAAGAGAGGAAATTATTTTCTTTTACCGTAGCCTACCAAAGTTTTGGATTAACATAAAAGTTCAGCCACAGGAGTTTCATAATATGTTACATGTAAAGGATTATTCAAATTTTGTGCTCACATCACATGTGATGAGTTTTCAAAAAATTCTCACAAGAGCACTTGTGAGAACTACTGTACAACTTAGCATTATATATATATATATATATATATATATATATATATATATATATATATATATATATATATATATATATATATATATATATATATCACATGGACTGCACTCCAATTAACAATGGTGATAATGATGTCCAAAGCTATTAGATTAGCATTATATATATATATATATATATATATATATATATATATATATATATATATATATATATATATATATATATATAGCCCACCTACACTTTGAGCTATCAAGTGGATGATCATTCAACTTGTTTAAATGCTTGAGGTCTAAAATGAGGTATATCCAAAGCTCAAGAGGACCTTGATAGAGAAATTACCAATGGAAATTAAATGCTTATCATTGAAGATTTCCTAGAGGCTATGAAAGTTTTGTATCAAGCTAATATTTATGTTTGTTCAGCAAAGAAGTTTGCAATGGTAAGCGTTCAATCTACACTATTTTAAATAATATGGTCCACTTGAACTTTGGATCAGCTGCCTAAAAGAAGCCGAAGAAATGAATGGATGGCATGAATAAAATACATATATCATGATGGGTCAACGGAGCTTCGCCACTCTATAGCTCTCGACTGTTGGGTCATCAGCTAAACCACATCCGGATCCAGAGGGGCGAGAAACAAGCCATCCGTTGATGTCTGCGGATGTTAAGAAAAAAGGAAAAGTGCAATGGTGTGTGTGAGCACTGAATGTTGAATGTTTTTTTTTTTTTTTTTTTCAGACGAATTTACTTTTCCATGACCATTGATATCTTACACCCCACCTAACCATCATGCTGTTTCTCACGAATGATGCTTTTTTCCACTTTTAATTCCTTTTCCTACTAACGCATATACTCTCACGTACAGCGGGCTGTACGCCGACTTAACGAAAGCAATTTCTTCTGTACTAACATGCCACGTATAGACTATCCAATCCGAACAGAAAGTGGGCCACACTATGATGATTTATTTGTATGAAAATCAGGCTTTTCTAGAGGCTGATCCACTAGAAAAGCAGTACCCAACTTCAAGATCAACGGAGAACCGATTGTATAATTCAGTGTACCGATGTGGCCCACCCAATGAGCCAGATTGGCCTGATTTGCGTACTAACATATCATCATGATATGGCCCACCTTTGGCACCAATTGGATATTTTTATGACTACCAGATATTGGCAGAAATAAGTGGGCCGTATGTGAAAGTTTACATAAAATGGTTGTATGTGATCATTTCATGTAAACTTTCAACCAGTGGCCGTAAGGAGGCAGAACCCGTGTCAGAGATCCTGGCCGATGGCACAGGTATCAAAGACCCATCGCATTTACTGGACGAGGTAAACTGAAAATAATATTGGTCGATGATAAAGCGGGTCTAACATTTAGAAGAAAGAATAATGAGTGCCCGTAAGAAAAAGCTCAACAATCCAGTATACACTTGTCAACTGTGCTACGCTCAGGAAAAATAAATAATTTAATTAATTAATGACATGTTAATGGTGCACCCAACTTGGTAAATGGCTCGGATAAATGTTACCTGCCACGAACTGGTGAATGAGGGTTCCTCGTGGAGTCATGACCCAACTTTTACAAGCACGTTGAATAGATGTTTGCTAGAATACCTCCCAAGGTTTTCCAATAGGATATGTCAAGACTTTAACAGTTAGATTGGGTTTGGATGTATTTTTAAAATAATTTTGTAAAATTTTATTTTAAATTATTTAATTATAACTTCTTCTTCTTCTTTTTTTTTTTTTTTTTTTTTTTTTTTTTTTTTTACACAAAGTGTTGTGGGAAAAATAAATCAACTTATGGAATGGACCAACTCTACAAATCAGCACGGACCCAATAGGGTTAAAACCCCTTAAGAGGCATCTACTGGCAAAAAGAGATCGACCTTCAAATAGGTCGATGCAACTGTAAGGCCACTTAAATAAGATGCAACTGTAAGTCCACTCAAATGGTCGGTTGCCTACCCAAACCATAGGTCAGCTATAGGTCGACCTAAACTATAGATCGGATATAACTCGATCACATGTTAACTACAGGTCAACCTGATATAACTCGGGCATAGGTCAGCCGTAGCTCGGCCATAGCTCAACCATAACTCGACATAACCTCTGAACAAGATAAATACCGATTTGACAGAAGGCTCAGTATTACTTGCGTCTACTGTATCTGGCGCCTCTATCACTCGACCTTTTTCCGAACTAACAGTCCGAGAATCCCTCCAACGGCTCAAGGAGATAGAATTAGATCCCGAGGATCTCGGACAACACAATCTCGGGAAGATCACAGACAGATCTGGAAACCTGCGTAGGTTTGATGTATGACTGGATGGTATGACTCTTGCATCTCACATTTTATGATATGACCACCGTATGCCCTAGCGACATCAAGGCCGTGACCTCCATAGGCATATCATGGACGGCTAGATGGGACACTGAAAATGTTTGGTTCTAGCATCGAGGCGCCATAGATGTCCCTGGGTGAAAATTCTTAAATCCCCTAGGCCAGGGGATGATCCCAAGTCTAAACCGAGTGGATGCATGAGCGCATGAGGGCCAAATACTAGGAGGCCGCTTCTCCCACTGTTTCGTAGTTGGTTGGGAGGGGGTGTGGCCTTACCCACCTGAGAGAGTAGACAATGTTAGGCTGAGTCTGACTAGCTCATAAATGGGTCCGTTATCGACGAGTCAGACTGATATTGGTAGGCTGATAGTGAGGTCTCTTCCACTTACCCAGTTGTGCGCTTGATGGGGTGGCAAGCTGACATAGAATGTACTAGACCCCGGTGATGATCATAGAGATATACGGTACTGATATGTGGACTTATTGAGCAAGAGTTACATACTCAGCATTTTACTCATTCATTCATTCATTCACTATCCACTCGGGCTGGTGGTATGCAACTAATTTGTTATGTGTACCTTCGTAATGGCCAAGGTTTCGGTTGGGGCGCGCGACCAACCTGAGATCAGGAGTTTACTATATTGAGTCTAGCTATCCAAATTTAGGTATGGGTGTAACGTATTAGAAAAATCCGTACAAAGATCCAAGTACCACCTCAGGCAGAAATCCTTAAAGACTGTGTACTGTGGCAATTAGACGAAAATTAATTGAGTACTAAACTAAATTAATCGGTGGATTAGCTTGAACCACTATTTATACGAACTGAAAAACCCAAAACCATTAGAATCGCTAACTCAACATTACTTAGAAACCTAGGAGCAATCTCAAAACCTAGTTGCTCTCGAGAGCACATTAAAACCCTGTATCGGACCTGAACCGCGTGTCGAAAGTCCGATTACCACGAAACTATAAGGTTATGACCGCCTCATTGGGCTTGACAACCGCCGCGGGAATCAAGCCCAAATAGTATTCAGAAACGCACAACTTGAGCCCTGAGCAAAGTGGGTGAGAAACGTGAATATCCTTATAAAATGAACTCAAACTTAAGTAAATTGGACCATTAGCTTGTGGGCCAAATTGAAGACTTCAGACTGTCAGATTCTGACCAAACTATACCCTTGGATTAGGAAAATTTCCCTACACATGTCGGTATACTTGTGGCCCTGATCGAGGAACGACGACCGTTAATCTGATTCGGGTACCGATCTGTTTGTTAGATCACACCATAAACATAGACCTGTCGTAGATCCATTGTCAGGGAATTTACTTCATGACTTAAGTGAGAAATGGGCCTCCAGATGAGTCCGGTTTGCCCGAAACCGACACCCTTTGGCTATAACCTAAGTATATCATGGCCCTGGGGCCATTAACATCAGTTCTGGGCCTATATAATGCCCTTAAATCACCCCTCTCTCATTCCATACGAATTCTCTAACCCTAAGAGAGAACCAAGAAAAGAGGAGAAAAGAGTGAGGAGAAGAGAGAGAGATCTATGGATTGTTGCTGGGATTCACTCTCACTGCTCTACGTACCAAATCATCTCTCCCATTTCGCAACACCGTCGATTCCAAACGCGATTTGGGTAAGAAATCCTAACCCTAATCTTATTTTAGGGATTCAAATAGAGGAAACAACAAAATAACTAACCTATTTCGTGATTTAGGTAGCCGTGGTGCTGTAGACGGACACGAACCGAGTTCATAACGAGCAAACTGACGAAATGTGCGGATTATAAATGTTAAGGTTATGGTTTTCAAGACTTTCAATATCAGCAATGATTTATGTCTGACTTGATTGCTGCCATATGATCTTACTTGCGATGTATTCAGTAAATTATAAATGTGTGTGAAGTATATGAATATAAAATGCAGCCTATGTGTTTGTTGAAATGTTTGAATGAAAGTGAAATTATGATTTATGCTTGCCATGACTATTAACCTAGCATACATGTGTGTTGTGTATATAACAACTCCGTTATGAAAGGATTTGTCAAAATATATGCTATAACTAATTTAGTTTGTGTATATAGTATTATGTAGTCTAAGTGTTTGATAAAATATTTGAATGAGAAAGTGTTTGATAAATTGCTTCCAACAAGGGTGTTGAGATAAGATTCTCAACTACCTTGTCCACAGTTATAGTTTCTTTCATGTAATGTAAATTGCTACTAAGTGATTTATGGCTAAAATGCATATATATAAACTATAAGTTCAATATGGTGGATAACATGCTTGAATGAGATTTATATTTAGATTGTCTGTTAAATGCTGTTATGAATATCACATATATCCACATGCTGCATTTGAGTATGTTTGAGACTACCACCTAGTCCAGGCAATCAGTAATGGCTCCTGATTGAGTGACCGAACTAGTTTTGCCACATTAGATACGTTTGATGAATCCAAGCCGTACGCTGATTGTCGACAGTGGCTAGGCCACGTGGAGTGCTTACGTGCTCCATGCTGATCAATTCAACATGCGCCTGTACCAATCACACTTGTCAATTAACCCGATTGACCTATTGTGTGTTTACCATGTATGGACACTACTGCTTGAATCTAAGGTACCGCTTACCATTGTAAAGTCCGTTGAACTATGGTACCAAGATCCGCTAAGACTCATGAGCTAGATAGTGGTGTATGGGACACCGTGGTCGAACTGTCGGCCTACGCTGGGGTGACAAGTATCCCCGTAGTGATCAGTGAGCAACCCAAACTTGTGAGCTGAATATGGTGGTGTATGGGACACCGTATTTGAGCTACCAGCCTATGTTCAGGTGACAAGCCTCCCGTAGTGACCTCGAGTATAAATTTAAGCCTACGCTGAGGTGACGAGCCTCTCCGTAGTGCCCTCGAGTGTGAACTTGTGAACTTACCTATCCACTGCCTTTCATCAGGGGTGATGACCTACAACTTGCCTATCATATGTGATTAGCTAGGATTGACAACCCTAGATCGTTCATTGTTTCGGTATGTGATACAAAGGGAGGTACCTTAGCTTCCCGAATCTACTGTATGAAAAAGCCTAATAAATTACTTGGCTAACACTTTCATGCACCACATTGTCTGTGCTTTGGCGAGGAAACACATGTTTAGGGAGTTTTCCATGCGTGATCGTGAGATAATGTCACTGAGGGAGTGTAAGCGAGGGCATGCATCATTCCGCATATCATTCCTGCATTAATAAGAGTACTTAGGATATGATTGTTATATTGCCTTATCATTACTGCTTGACTGAATTGATAACATGTTAACCTTTGCCTTATAATACCACTGAGTTGATCACTCACTCCCACTCTGGGACAGTGTTTTAAAACACAAACCAGACTCTGATTTAGATGCTGGTTGTGATGCGGCTTACGTAACGAAGCCGGACTTCTTTGACGAGGATGAGGAGTTCTCCTACATTCAGCTCTCAAGCGGGTCTATGTAGACCTGGAGCTGCGTCACGGGGATTACAGGGATACTGGATTAGTTGAACCTTTACATTTTGATATTTTATGTAATTTGAAACAAATATGTATATTCAAACCGATGACACATTCATACTTTAGAGGTTATGAAACACGTATATACTTTATACATGTTTAGTTCAGTCTTCCACTTGTTAAATTAAATTAACTCTGGAGTATGATATGTTGTTTTAGTGTAGTCCCACTCATGTTTAATGCACTAATATGGACAACATTTAATTATCATTATCTATGTTGCATAAGTGATGCGTTAGAACTCGAGAGTTGAACTTTGCTCGACCCCCGATTTTCGGGGTGTGACAAGTTATTATCAGAGCATGATTTGGATTAAACTGACCTGGGTTATGGTAACACGACGCACACTGATGTACTTTGACTTAGGTGGGGGTAATAAAACGTAGAAATGATCATAGGATCCCAAGTTTCACCGACAGGCAAAACTGACCCTTAAAATGTGACCCGTATGCATCTGTGATCATGTGAAATGATCCCAATTCCTTTCTCGACCGTCAATCGACGGGTTTTGATGATGATTCGGTGAATACCACCCTCAAATGACCCAGAAAGCGTGAATATGCACTTGTTGGGACCTGAAACTACCTCAAACGGACGAGGGATCCCAAACCACGAAAATCGGTGGGACCCAGGGGGTCCCCCGTACATTTTCGGCACCTCGGGAGGGGGGTGGCCACCGCCCACGGTCCAGCGGACCGCGACACACCATGGTCCACTCCAGCGAGCTGTGGGGGGCCCGCGGGTCCGGCTGCCCGCCACCCTAACCCACTCATGTGGGGCCCTGTACATGTGTGGGGCTACCCTATTTAGGTCCCCTCTTGCTCCCTTTGTTCATTTCACCCCCATTCCAAGCTTCCTAGCACTCAAAATCCTCATTTTTCCTCTCAAATCTTCATTCTATACTCCATCTTCTTCTTCTTCTTCAATACACATACACCCACCACCATTTCCCTCAAAACCCATCTCATACAACCTCCCATATCCCTTATTTCCTCTCATTTGAGCACACAGGTCCACCATTGTGTCTCATAAACCCCAAAACCCACCAACCCATCTTCTCCATCAATCTTTCTTCACTTCCATGGCTCTTTTTGAGCTAGTAGCTGCCATCTTTTCACTCTCCACGCTTCTTTCCCTCATAGGAAAGAAAAGGGCGCCCACAGATGAAGCCGGGCCTAACCGCCCAACCTATTCGAGGAAGAAAGCGGGCGCAGGAGCAAGTACGAGTGCCGAACGAGAGCAAATGATGAAGCGGGATCTTAATCCCCAGATTCCATTCAAAAGAGTTCTACTGGTGGGCATCGGACATGGTAAGTTTCGTGGCCGTAAAGTAGCACATGGGGACGAAAGGCTATTTGGGCTATATCTGGAAATGGACCTCTTGTTGGACTCCAGCTGGAGTCCCATATTTGAAGGCAAGTCTCATGCGTGCGAGAGCACTGTCCGAGCCTTCTATGCCCATATACGGGATCTACTATTGGAGCTTCTACAGTTCACTATTCCTGTAGGAAGGCGAGAAGTAATAGTCAATGTGAATGTGATGGCTCGAATTATGAGAATTGCAGGTGGTGAAGTGCATATTAATGAATCCCATCTCAAGAGTGTACAAGAAAGAGATCACCGTATGCGGTTTCTTTATGGCCGACTGGTTAATTGGAAGTGAGGCAATTGCTTCCCATCGACCAAATTGACAGATGATTTTTGCCTCCTCCACCACATATTCATATATAATGTGTATCCTAGGTGGGGCAACCGTACCAAATGCGCTTGTTTGATGGTGGACTTCTTATATAGAGCTGGGCAGGGAGATAAGCTGTGTCTGCCTACATTCGCCCTGCTACAGATAATTCAGACCGTATGTTATGTTTCAGTTCCATTTGGCTGACTTATATGCAAGATTGCTCGAGAGTTCGGCTACAAACTTAACATGGATGAGCTTGCGCCAATCCACTTCATTAATGACACTACACTCAACAACCTGGGAATTGGCCCTCAAGAACGTCAAGCCCGACTCGATGAGTATGGGGGCAAGACAGAAAGTGAAGAGGAAGAAAGTAATGAAATAGAGGAAGAGAGTAATGAAGAAGAGGAAGGAGATGAAATAGAAGAAGGAAGTGAGGAAGAAGGGATTGAGGAAGGAGGAAGTGAGGAAGAAGAGGAGGAGGCCCAAAATTCTGATGAGGGACCTCCTACTACTACACATGGGCACTGCCGTGATCAGGCCGCCCTAGAAGCCCGCTTGGCTCAGATTGAAGAGAACCAGGCCGCCCTGAGACAAGAGGTCAAGGAGACCCAGGCCGAACTGAAGCAAAAGCTTGAAGAGAATCAGGCTTATGTGAAACAAAAATTTAAGATGTCTTGCACATTAAAGGCTCTCCGGTGGTGTATGCAGGACAAGGGTGCTCCCTCACCATCACCAGATTCGGACGGCTAGTCATATGATGCAGTTGTCTTTTAGTTTGCTTTATTTCTAGTTTTCATTTGTAATAGCCTTGGTAGGCTTGGTTGGTTGTTAGTGTGTTTAGTGTTTAAAACTTGTGTTAGAATAGCTCACATGCATTTTCTGTCATGATCCATTTAAGACTACATCTCATGTATTGTGATGATTTTGGTTAAATGAAATGCATTAAGCTTCTTTTGATTTGGAATGTGAACGATGTTTGGATAAGTGTGTGTTATTATGCTAAATCTTACACGGGTAGCACCCTATATTATATATAGGGAATGACACCTAAGAGCACTCGGAGCACTGCACGTCTCGTACTTTTACAGATCCTTTGACGGGACACCTCCCCTGAGTGATAGCCACACGGATCCTACTTTGAGCCCTGACACCATGCAGGATTCTTATCCGGCCACTGGCCCCATGAATGGGCGAACACCTAGTGCACCACTGGTTTCAGAACAGAACTGTGCGTCTACCTCGACACCACGCATGCCTTGACGTCTCCTCCACCTGATAGGTTGGAGCAGATGTCATGCCCCAAACTTGGAGACCGGACTCATAAAATTTCTGATCACCGATTCTGACGCCGACAGCCTCCGTAGTACCCCATTCTCGGGTCCCGGCGCCCATTCGCCAGGTTCCAATTCTGGGATGCTACGAGGAGGATTTTCAACATTAGTTTGATTCGTAATAAGCATAACCAAAGGCATAACCTACAAACGACAATAAAAAACTCCATCACATTTTCACTATGATCAAAATTTACAAGTACAAGCGCATAAAAGGAAATACAATGATGATAGACAAAAGCTCCAAAATGATCTGCCACTTGCTCTAGCCTCAGTGATGTTATGATCCAACGCTACCTGCATGCAACGGTCATGCATAAGCTTATGAAAAGCTTAGAGGGTCGTGAAAGTGTATGCGCAAGGTAGCAATACAATTATACAGTATCAGAGTAATGCGAAATATGCTGATGAATCCATGAATACCATTAGCCGTACCAAGGCTATGCAATGCAAGGCATGAATGATGTCGGCCATACCAAGGCCATGCGATGCAAGATGCAACTCAAGCATATAAATCTTCATCTGAGTCCACATATCAATACTGTTTAACTCTGAAATATAACCAGGGTCTAGTACACTTCAAACCAGATTGCCGCCCCATCGCGCACAATAAGGTAAGTGGAAGAGACCTCACTATCCGCCTGCTAATATCGAGCTCGGCTCGTCAATAACGGACCTATTCCTCGAGCTGGTCAGACTTAGCCTAGCTTTGCCCCCTCCTCTCGGGTGGGTAAGGCCGCACCCCCTTCCAACTGACCATGACACAGTGGAAAGCGTAGCCTTCTAGTAATCGACACTCGGCGCTCGTGCACCCACTCGGTCTAGACGTTGGAGTAACCTCCTGATACCATAAGGGTTTAGGGACTTTCACCTAGGGATATCTATAGCACCCCATGTAGAATAAGATTTTTGGTATCCAATTCTACCAACCACGATATGCCTGTGGAGACTATGGCCCTGATGTTGTTAGGGCGTAAAGTAAACATGTCACACAATGCGAAATACATGAATCACACTATCCAATCATGTAGCAATCCTGCACGTATCGTGCACTTTTGTGGGGCATCACCACCTATCTGGGAGCCCATAAACAATCTGCCCAAAGGCATATGCTATGATCAGTCACTCCTCATATTAAGCATACACATGATGCATATGAGCATGAATCATGGGACTATACTAAACATGTATTCTGTTCGTAACAAAGATGGGCCTAGATGGCCTACACACTACAAGTATGGGCCTAACAATGGGTCCTCAGGAGAGTTACAATGCAGACATTTAACCATCATTGCTCTTATAATGTGGGTGTTAAACCATCATTGCTCCCAAGGCTTGACCGCCAAAAACATCATCACATACATCATGGTAGAATCTCACATCGTAATGGGCCTCATATACAATGCATTCGGCCCACACGAAGGCCTCACATACGCCTCATTGGGCCTCATATATATCAAATGGGCTGATCGAATGGGTCGATCAAATGGGCCGAATCAAATGGGCCGATCGAATGGGCCGATTCAAATGGGCCCAAACCAACACACCATTCATCTATTGCTAGAGATCATTTTAGAGCATTTTTATAAAAAAATAAATCATATCCGAAGGATCATCTGGACCATACCACACCTAACAGTGGTGATGATGATTTCCACTATTAAGTTCCAATGGGCCCCGCCATAGTATTATTTCCCATCCAATCTATTCATAAAGTCACAAGGGCCGGGCTATGGAGGAAAAGCAAATGTCATATTGGTCCAAAATCCTGTAACCCAAGGGGTTTCAATGGTGGATGTTCATCCCACTATTTTATGCAATGTGGTCCACTTGATATAGATCTGTCTTATTTTTAGTCTTAAGCCTTAGAACTGGCTCACCAAATGGATGGGCGGTTTGGTGATCCATATACAGCAGGTGGGGTCCACGCTCGCCAAAAGGGGTAAACGACTTAGATGGCATATATTCATCAAGAGGGGTCCACCGTCTAGCCATTTGGACGGTGGGATACAAAACATACATTATGGTGGGGTCCAAACCACTGCTGTCGTTATCAGTAGTGGGCCCCACATAACTTGGTGGCGTCAATACACTAGCCATGTGCTGGTGTGTGGTACCCAGCCGAACCGCTGGATAGGTGGGTCCCACGTGGGCCACCACAATATATGTTATATAATATATTATATTAATATATATCTTATTTTTATATATTATTTTATTTTGAAGGACAACCAATGTCCAGATAGATGGACCGCTGGATGAAAAACATATACAGATGTGGCCCACCATCCAGGTAATGGACGGTGAGGAACCACGTACACATCACAGTGGGGTCCACCATAATATGGACGGTTTGGATGGGGTACCACCACACATGGGACCCCAGAACCTACTGATGTTAAATGGGTTGATGGGTCCCACTATCTGGATGGTCTGGATCTCACATAGGACCCACAGATCTTTCTGGCATTAAAAGGGCAGTGGGTCCCCTCATTTGGCGTGGTTTCAACTTGATGGACGGTGTGTATGCCACATGCCCTACATGGCCAGACCCGCCGTCCTAGCCCCTGGACGGTTGGGATTTGCAACGTGTAAACAAGGTGGGTCCCAGCAATGTGTAAACAAGGTGGGTCCCAGACTGCTGGAGACGTCAAGTACGACAGCTACATAGCTGCTGTGGTCATGCACCAGCCCATCCTCCGTCCAAAATAGGTGGGTCCCACATGGGGCCCTCACGTTCGGATGCATGTATCATGTATATTCCTTTTATATACAATACATAATATTATATCATACTATAATGTTATAATATAATATAATATAATATAATATTATAATACATAAACCTGCCATATCCATATATAAATGTATATATTATATTCATCATCTGACCAGCATCCAACGACTATCCAGCAATCTGGACGATGCTAATTAATGCACTTTCATCATGGTGGTCCCACGTAGTGGGCCACGGTATCTCAATCAAGCTAATATTTGTCTTTTCCTCTCATCCGGGCCTATGTCACCGTCCGGTCATGTAGGCCCCAATCGAGATCAAGGAGGCCCATTCGTTGGACATCATGGATAAAATACACACATCTTAGGTGGCCACTAATCATAGAGAAATAAAGAGAGGGAGAGAAAGAGGAAAGGAGAGAGATCGGCGATGATGGAGGGGCCCCGCCACTATGAGCCCCTCTTGGATACAAGCATACATCAGGGTGGGTCCCATCATATGTGGGCCTTTAAATCACAAAAAGGAAAATATAAAAAAGTAAGAATGTGGGTCCAAGATTACCCATCGTCCACTTCTTCTTGCTCCTTAGGCTTCCTTTGCTCCTTAGCTTCGATCCTAACGGAAGAGATGAAGTTTTGATTGTTGAGATGGGAGATGAGAGGGTAGGAAGTGGGCCACACACAAAGTTCTCTTGGAGGTTTGGGAAGCTTGGATGTGTGATTTTTTTCTTGCTTGGGAATGAGCTTGAGAAATGAGAGAGAGAGGGTTGCAAAGAGAGAGATGGGTGATGGATGTGTTGAGTGATGGGTGTAAGAACTTTTTTACTTTTAGGGGTAGATGATGTAAGAATGGTATGGGATGTGTAAGAACCTTTTGACTTTTGGAGTTGCTTGGGCATGGGTGTGAGGTGATGTGTTCTTGACATGTACTTGACCCTTGATGGGATTGAGTGATTGATTGAGGTGACATGTTGTAGAGATTCTCTTAGGTTTTGCAACGCGCGACATTTTTCTCGAATTAAACGCAGGCCCACATCTCCTGGCCTGGGTATCGCCTTGGCGCGAGAGATGCGGCATCGAAACTGCGGCGACGACGCGGTCGCTAAGGTGCAAGTCTCAGTTTCAGTCGACTCGGGTTGATAGGACTTGGCTTAGGATCATGTGCAAATGTCGGATAAAGGTCAAAGGTTACTGAAATTTGACCGGGAAGATCGTGGAACCCTACGGAACGGTATGGTCTAGGATACAGGTCTTACAGCAGATGATGCTCCTGATACAGCAGCAGTAGTAAGTTTGGATCATAATTGCGGAGGCCCTTGCCCAAAACATGAATATGGTCCCGCTTGCACCACCTATGCAGCCTGTTGGGAATATGAATGTCTGCAGTTTATTTGAACACTTTCAGCATTTCTGACCTCCCACCTTCGTAGGCACTCATAGGCCCGAGGAGGCCGAATACTGGCTCGATCGCATCTCTAAGATGCTGAAGCCGCTGCACTGCACTGAGGAAGAGCAGGTAGAGTTGGTTACGTACATATTCAAGGAGGCTAGTCTATGGTGGGACAGAATCCTACGAACAGTTGCTCCAGGACACGTGTGGACATGGGATGTGTTTGAGACCCGCTTCCATGGAAAATACTTCCCCCTCACTTACCTTAATGAAAAAGAGGGTGAGTTTCTTCACCTCCGATAGGGAGGGATGACCGTGTTAGAGTATTAGAATAGATTCATGGAGCTAGCTAGATATGTTCCTTTAATACTAACAGACGAGCCGATGAAGATGCAGCGATTTTTTGAGGGTTTGTGGCATGAAATCCACACAAAGATGTGTTGCGCTAGCATTCCCAATTATTTTATGCTTAATTTAGTTTGTGTATATAGTATTATGTAGTCTAAGTGTTTGATGAAATGTCCGAATGAGAAAGTGTTTGATAAATTGCTTTCGACATGGGTATTGAGATAGGATTCTCAACTACCTTATCCACAGTTATAGTTTCTTTCATGTAATGTAAATTGCTACTAAGTGATTTATGGCTGAAATGCATATGTATAACTATATGTTCAATATGTTTGATAAAATGCTTGAATGAGATTTATATTTAGATTGTCTGTTAAATGCTGTTATGAATATCACATATATCCACATGATGCGTTTGAGTATGTTTGAGACTACCACCTAGTCCAGGCAATCGGTAATGGCTCCTGATTGAGTGGCCAAACTAGTTTCTCCACATTAGATACGTTCGATGAATCCAATCTGTATGCTGATTGTCGACAGTGGTTAGGCCACGCGGAGTTCTTACGCGCTCCATGCCGATCAATTCAATGTCTGCAAGTACCAATCACACTTTTTTTGGGTTAGCTTGTTAGTACACACCCATGTCAGTACACACACTCCAAGTTAGCCACCCCCACTAGGGATCGATACCAAGACCTCAAGTGTTGAAACGAGGTATCTCCACTCAGTCTGCCAGTTGAGCTATGGATCTGGGTGTCGTACCAATCACACTTGTTAATTAACCCGATTGGCCTATTGTGTGTTTACCATGTATGGACACTACTGCTTGAATCTAAGGTACCACTTACCAATATAAAGCCTGTTTAACCATGGTACCAAGATCCGCTAAGACTCATGAGCCGGACATGGTGGTGTATGGGACACTGTGGTCGAGCTGTCGGCCTATGCTGGGGTGACGAGTCTCCCCGTAGTGACCAGTGAGCAACCCAAACTCGTGAGTCGAATATGGTGGTGTATGGGACACCGTATTCGAGTTGTCGGCCTACGTTCAGGTGACGAGCCTCCCGTAGTGACCTTGAGTATAAATTTAGGCCTACGCTGAGGTGACGAGCCTCTCCGTAGTGCCCTCAAGTGTGAACTCATGAACTTACCTATCCATTACTTTTCATCAGGAGTGATGCCCTACAACTTGCCTATTGTATGTGATTAGCTAGGATTGACGGCCCTAGATGGATCATTGTTTGGGTATGTGATATAAAAGGAGGTACCTTAGCTTCCGGAATTTACTATATGAAAAAGCCTAATAAATTACTTGGCTAACACGTTCATGCACCACATTGCATGTGCTTTGGTGAGGAAGCACATGTTTAGGGAGTTTGCCATGTGCGATAGTGAGATGATGTCACTGAGGGAGTGCAGGCGAGGGCATGCATCATTACGCATATCATTCCTACATTAATAAGAGTACTTAGGATATTATTGTTGTATTGCCTTATCATTATTGCTTGACTGAGTTGACCTTTGCCTTATAGTACCACTGAGTTGACCTTTGCCTTATAGTACCACTGAGTGATCACTCCCTCCCACTCTGGGACGATGTTTTAAAACACCAACCAAACTCTAATTTAGATGCAGGTTGTGATGCAGCTTACGTGATGGAGTCGGACTTCTTTGACGAGGAGGAGTTCCCCTACATTAAGCTCTTAGCCAGGTCTATGTAGACCTAGAGCTACGTTGCAGGGATTACAGGGATATTGATTAGTTGAACCTTTATATTTTGATATTTTATGTAATTTGAAACAAATATGTATATATTCAGCCCGATGGCATGTTCATACTCTAGAGGTTACGAAACACATATATACTTTATATATGTTTAGTTCAGTCTTCCGCTTGCTAAATTAAATTAACTCTGGAGTATGATATGCTATTTTAGTGTAATCTCACTCATGTTTAATGCACTAATATGAACAATATTTAATCATCATTATCTATGTTGCATAAGTGATGCGTTGGAATTTGGGAGTTGATCTTTGCTCGACTCTCGATTTTCGGGGCGTGACAAGTTAGCATTAGAGCATGATTTGGATTAAACTAGACTTGGGTTATGGTAACACAATGCACACTGACGTACTTTCACTTAGGTGGGGGCAATAAAACGTAAAAATGATCATAGGATCCCAAGTTTCACCGACAGGCGAAACTGACCCTTGAAATGTGATCTGTATGCATCTGTGATCATGTGAAATGATCCCAATTCCTTTCTCGACCATTAATCGACTGGTTTTGATGATGATTCGGTGAATATCACCCTCAAATGACCCGAAAACTGTGAATACGCACTCGTTGGTACCCGAAACCACCTCAAACGGACGAGGGGGCCCAAACCACAAAATTCTGTGGAACCCAAGGGGTCCCCCGCACATTTTCGGCACCCCGGGAGTGGGGTGGCTACTGCACAGGGACGGCGGCACCGCCCACGGTCCAACGGACTGCGGCGGCATCGGGCCGTCCGCGGTGCACCGCGATCTACTCTCCGGCGGCCCACCGCCCTAACCCACTAATGTGGGGCCCTGTACATGTGTGGGACCACCTTATTTGGGTCCCCTCTTGCTCCCTTTGTTCATTTCACCCCCATTCCAAGCCTCCTAGCTCTCAAAATCCTCATTTTCCCTCACAAATCTTCATTCCATACTCCATCTTCTTCTTTTTCTTCTTCAATACACATATAGCCACCACCATTTCCCTCAAAACCCATTCATACAACCTCCCATATCCCTTATTTCCTCTCATTTGAACACACAAGTCTACCATTGTGTCTCATAAACCCCAAAACCCCCCAACCCATCTTCTCCATCAAGCTTTTTTCACTTCCATGGCTCTTTTTAAGCTAGTGGCTACCATCTTTTCGCTCTCCACGCTTCTTTCCCTCATGGGAAAGAGAAGGGCACCCACAGATGAAGCCGGGCCTAGCCGCCCAACCCATCCAAGGAAGAAAACGGGCGCATGAGTAAGTACGAGCGCTGAACGAGAGTGAAGGATGAAGCGGGATCTTGATCCCTAGATTTCACTCAAAAGAGCTCTACCGGTGGGCATTAGACACAGTAAGTTTTGTGGCCATAAAGTTGTGATTAAAGCACATGTGGATAAAAGGCTATTTGGGCTATATCCCATAATGGACCACTTATTGGACTCCAGGTAGGGTCCCATATTTGAGGGCAAGTCTCATGTGTGTAAAAGCACTATCTGAGCCTTTTATACCCACATACGAGATCCACTACTGGATCCTATACAGTTCACTATTCCCATAGGAAGGAGGGAAGCAATAGTCAATGTGGATGTGATGGCCTGAATTATAGGAATTGCATGTGGTGAAGTGCATGCTAATGAATCCCATCTCAAGAGTGTACGAGAAAGAGATTGCCGTATGCAGTTTCTTTGTGGCCGACTGGTTCACTGGAAGTGAGGTAATTACCTCTCATCGACCAAATTGATAGACAATTTTTGCCTCCTCCACCACATATTCACATATTCACATCTTGCGCACACACGTACACTACCCTTTAATCTTTCTATAAGCTTATGCACGATAGATGCGTGCAGGTGACGATATGACATAGTTGAGCTGAGGTAGGAGCGTGCGGCAGAGCTTCTAGAGCTTTTGACATTTATCTTGTATTTTCCCTTCATGCATTGTAGTCAAGTTTTTGATATTAGTGGATATGTGATGATGATGTTGCCTTTGTGATTTGGGTACACTTGTGGTTATGCTTGTCCACAAAGAAATGCATGGTGAACATCCTCCTTATAGGATCCCAGGATCGAAATCTAGCATATGGGCGCTTGAAGCCAAAAATGGGGTACTACGGAGGCTGTCGGCACCGGATTTGGCGATTGAGAATTTTGTGAGCTCGGTTTCCGAGTTTAGGGTGCAACAATAGCCCAATCTAATTCGAGCTAATTCTGCCTTACTAAGATTCAAGGGCACATGACCTCTCGGACCCTCCTTGCCAGAGGACTCTTTTGGATCTTCTTCACCGAATTGGCCACTCTCTACCTTAATTGGCCTCTCTGCTGGGGACCTTTCCATTGCCCCCGACACTTAGAAATTGGCATCGACCATTATCACCAACGACGATGGTGGGTTCGACATTACCTAGAGGCTACTTGCCCCACTGTCACTATTAGAAGCCCCCTCCAATGAACTCAAAGAGTCAGACATGGCAGTTTTTATAGATATTGAGAGTCGCTGTTAAAAGGAAAAAGAAAGAAGGGGGGAGTGAAGTGTGAAGCTCACCAAGGAAGGAACAAATGCCTAGCCATTGGCAAAGACAGTCATTGGAAATCACCTATGTGAGTTAAGGAAGACAACTGGAAAGGAAAAGGAGAAAATGCAGACGAAAACGACTAAGGGTTAGGGCTTCCTTTTTATAAGGAAGCCACATGGCAACTCTTGAGTACGCCCATTAATGCGGACTCCGTACGACAACCCCTCAACTACCCCCTCTTGACACGTGGAGCGACCTTATGTGTTACTCAACCCTAATATCGAGAATTGGCCACGTGTCATGTTCTCGTTGAAATTGCGGTAATGACCGCTCTAGTAGAAGTAGGAATAGGTCAAAGTGTCATAGAGGGGGGGAAAATAGGACTTTATAAAATTTTATGCCAATTTAATATTCTATTAACCTAATCTTGATATAATTTGAAACTTATCAAGATATCTTTAACTTAACTCTAAAGGCTTCCAAGCCGAATAGAGGATCCTATCACAAGACTATTCAATATTTAACCCATATATATACTTAGTCTATGATGGATGAATAGTGTGATTGTGTGCGGGATGTGATTCTTATCAGTTCTAAATAATCATGTTAATATGCTTCATGAGAACATTCAAAGAGAGCACAATAGAACAATTTGCAAACAACAATCCCAAACACAGTCATTTATAGTGGTTTAGCTACGTGCCTACTTCACTCCCGGCGGACGCACTCAACACATGAGTGTACCAGATTTCAGTAATGGAGGTTCAAAAATAGGTTCACCTCAAATTATTACAACTTACACAAGGTTGACTCTAAGACCTACACAAGGTACCAAAGAAGTGCTTGCACAAGACATAAGTTTATGCCCTACACAAGAGCAAAGGTCAACACGAAGCACTTAAGTTTTATGTCCTAAACAAGAGCAAAGGATCCACACAAGGAACCTCCATTTTAGGCCACACAGGCTAAGGATCCACACAAGGAACCTAGAGTTTATGCCCTACATAAGAGCAAGGGTCAACACATAACACCCACACGTACTCTCCTGTCAGAGGACTCCTATGAGGACTTGAAATGGGAGAGAAGCACATGTGACCTAAACCTACACAAGGAATGATCAATAGGGTCTCTAGACTCTACTGACTTATAAATAAGTAGGTGAGCCCCATTAAGCACGTTGATGAAGATCCTCTCCTTGATGATGAAGATTCTTCAGTTCCCTTGATCCACAACACTTGATGATGTTCTAATAAAGGCAACGGGTTGGGTTAAGGTTATGTTGGAATCCTACTCTATTAAATGTTTTCCTATTTTAGAGGAGTGATTCCAAGCATTCAAGCATTTAAGGTATCCCATCTCAATGATTTGCCATTAAGATAGTAGCTGGATGATCCTTGAATGGGGAAGTTCATTCCTCAATCCACTCTATTGAATATCAATGATGAGGGTGGATTGAAGGATGAACTTTCATGAGAAAAAGAGCTTAGAGTAAGTAGTATGCAAAACTCTCTCAAGGCTCTCTCTATTTTTCTTACCCAGCAACCAAGAGCAACCTTCCTATATATAGGCAAAAAGTCTTAATGGTAATAAATATGTCAAGTCTGACTGAGTTCGATCTCTTTGGTCCTAACTCGATGTCAACGAACGTATACTTTTGATTCCATCGAGTCAGGGTTTGATGATGTGAACTCAGCTGAAGTACATACCCGAAACTTTTTGACTGAAGATCGATGACATCGAACATGTGTCGATGTTATTGAATTTTGAATTTCGATATCATCGACAGTGGTTTTGATTCATCGATCTTTTCAATGAATATTTTAAGAAAGCTTGCTGGACACTTTTTGATCCAATTCGATGATATCGATCCCATATCGATTTCATCAATTTTTGAATTACGATCATATTGAGACAATATCAATTCCTCGATCATTCACATAAGATTTTCCTTTTTAAGTTTGCTGGAATAGTTTTGTCCTGATTCGATCGTATTGAGTCTATATCGATATCATCATGATTTTGAATTTCGATGAGATCGATATGGGTTTCGATTCCTCGAACATTTAGATGTTTTTCTTTTAAAGACTGGCTAGACACAACTTGTCCCATTTCGATGTCATCGATACTGTGTTGATATTATCGAGATTTGAATTTCGATGAGATCAATTGTCCTTCGATTCCTCGAGCAATATCAAGAATATTTTCTAAACCTTTGCTAGGTAGAGGTGTAAGACTTTCGATATCATCGACTATCTTTCGATATCATCGATATTTGAAATTCGATGTTATCGAAGGTACTTTCGATTTATCGAATATTTTGTCCAATGTACTTTGTGGTTGCTGAACATAAAGAGGACTCAATTTGATGTTATCGAGACCAGTTCGATATCATTTGATATTGAGTGTTCAATTGTATCGACCAGGAATCGATGATATCGAAAAACTTAGAGAATTTTCCATTTTGAAACCAAGTTTCACACTTTTAATACCTATGTTGTTCTAAGTTTTTCTTATGGCTTTATTTACCTAGGTGTTTTGGGATTTGGGATGTGAGGCTAAGTTTACCTGTGATGAGCTCTAAACACACATCTAGTTGAGGCAATGTCTTGAACAATCTTTATATGGGGCCCACTTGACTCATCGCTCAACACTCACCCTAATTGACAAACTAGGGCACTTTCACTCGTTGGTCTGACACCGAAATGGCGGCCTGACGTACAACGTGACCTCGAGCCACGAAACGCCACCTCAGCTATGCCATACATAATTACTGACATGCCTCGACTACCATGCTAACCACCATACTTAGCATTTATGATAACATAACCCAACCTAAGCTATATGTGACTTACTTTCTGAACCTGCGAAGATCGGCTCAAAAGTAAGGGGGCTTACTGTTGGGGGAAAAATAGATCGACTTATGGAATGGACCAACTCTACAAACCAGCATGGACCCAATAGGGTTAAAACCCCTTAAGAGGCATCTACTGTCAAGGAGAGAACGACCATTAATTAGGTCGATGCAACTGTAAGGCAACTCAAATAAGATGCAACTTCAAGTTCACTCAAATGGTCGGTTGCCTACCTAAACCATAGGTCGGTTGTAGGTTAGATATAGCTCAGTCATATGTCGACTATAGGTCAACCTGATATAGCTTGGACATAGGTCATCCGTAGCTCGACATAACCTCTAAACAAGATAAAAAATGATCTAACAGAAGGCTCAGTATTACTTGCATCTATTGTATCTGGCGCCTCTATCACCCCGCCTTTTTCCTAACTAATAGTCTGAGAATCCCTCTAATGGCCCAAAGATCTCTCCAAGATCTTTGGGAGATAGAATCAGATCCCGAGGATCTCAGACAACCACAATCTCGGGAGGATCCCAGACGGATCTGGAAACCTGTGTGGGAAGATCTCCGACATATAAGGAAAGACTTCCTATGGCATGGTCTTCCTTCCCCTTTAAATAAAGATACCTCTAGCTAATGTAAGATACACATACTCTATCTTAAAATGCGACTGGTGATTCTTTTCCAAGGGATCATCTCCTTTAAAAGACCCAAGAACCTGACTTAGGCATCGGCGGGTCCCCTGCACTAGCCAGGGTCTCCTTTGTGCCTCACATTCTTTTGTGCAAGTCCCAGAGGGTTAGCCAAGGAGGGTCCACCAAAAAACTATATCAACAAAAAGTTTTACAAAATTTGGAACATTTGGTTCACGATATTATAAATGCTCAATTGCTATTAAGGATCATAGGTGTTAAATCATAGAACAAGCATGTGAGAAGAGAATACCTTGCTTATTTACCATTAAGCCATTGAATAACATTGTGGAAGAAGAAGTTGAAATAGAGACGTCAGTCGTTGCATCGTATGCCCCACGCATCGTTAGATTTCCCTCCGTTACTAATGCCTTCACTCCTCTCTTAAATGAAAGAGAGAAACTAGATCTGTAAATGAGCCAGGCTTGAGCTTAGCAAATTTAAAATTTTGAATGGGCACAACTTGCATGCTCAGTCCGAAATAGTTCAAAATCCAAACCCAAGCCAACCCCAGACCCAGCCCATTGACAACCTTAAGAGAAAGTCTTATCATTTACAACTATACTTTTAAAGTCTATAACGCCAATGCTATTATTATACCCTATTTTTTATCATCTTGGGAAAGCCAATAAGAAACACAGTATCACATGAGGAATAAGAAGTATATAAAAAGATCTTCAAGATACTTAGAGCACTTTTTGCGTATTATAGCTAGCATAAATCTAGTTTTACACACCAAGGGATGGTCGACAAAATGTTGTGGTCGAGTTACGTTCGAATAGAGAAATTGAGCTGTTTGAGATACAAAGGCGACCGAGAAGAATAAGGTGTTGGCTGACAAAAGAGGAACTGTCGTGAAAAGAAATGTAACCAAAGAAGGATCTAGATAAGAGAAGGATCTAAAAAGACTTTTTAACTATCATAACGGTTGCAGTAATGGAAGAATAAGCTGTAACAAAATTCTATAATATAGTAGAGGAAATAAATGGAGCAAGAAATCTCGATAATCTAGTAGTGGTAATTCTTAGCTATAATATTTAGTTGTAATCCAAATTTACATTCATACGCTAGATTTGTCATTTATCATATATCACATGGTCTTTTCAAGAGATGCATTCTTACAATTGCTCCTAGTGACCGATTGTGAGTTTTTCCTTTTGTTTGATTGCACTGGTATTTTAAAAGTCTTTTCTTGTGGAAGGCATAAAATAACCCATCTTCGAAGGAAGAACCCCCCCTCCGATTATTGCCTAATCAATATCAAATTCTCTGAGTGGTTGAGTAAGTGACCGATCTTCTTAAAATCTAGTCATATACGTTCATATTGGACATATTTGCTTATTCGACGCTTGGGGTCAAAGTTGATCAGTTTGGATCGAGTCGCTATATTGATTCGGGCATGCTCGCACACACTACATGTTATGGAAAGCAAACCAAAGTGTTAACATCTTTTGCATGCCTAGTGGGACTACAAACTACTTGGTTGCTAAAAGTATACATTGGGCACCGATCGTGCAATAAATTTGGCTAACATCAACATTTTTTTCACACCCAATGGGACAAGATAAAATACTTGGCCGTCATTTATTCATACAACAGATTAAGGAAATTAGGGTACCTCCCTTTATATCATTTACCCAAATAATGATCTATCTAGGGTCGTCAATCCTAGTTAATCATATACGATAGGCAAGTTATAAGGCAACATCACCCCTGATTTAAAAATAGCGGACAGGCAAGTTCAGGTCGCTATAGGAGGCTCGTCACCTCGGCATAGGCCTAGTTTATACTCGAGGTCACTACAGGAAAGGCTCGTCACCTTAGCGTAGGCTGACAGCTCGAATACAGTCCATACTACTGTATTCAGCTCACGAGTTTGGGTTGCTCACTAGACATAACAAGAAGGCTCGTCACCCCAGCGTAGGCTGACAGCTGGACCACAATGTCATATACCACCATGCTCGGCTCATGAGTCTTAGCGGATCATGGTACCAAGGTTAAACGGGCTTTTCAATGGTAAGCGGTACCTTAGATTTAAACAGTAACATCCATACATGGTGAACATGCATTAGGCCAATTGGGTTACTTGACAAGCTCGACTGGTATGAGTCCACATTAAATTAGTCGACATGGAGCGTATACGCACTCCTTATAGCCTTACCACTATCGATAATCACCGTATGACTCGGATTCATCGAACGTATCCGTTGTGACGAAACTAGTTCGACCACGGATCGTTAACTGTTATCGATTGCCTGGACTATGTGTTAGTCCCAATCATATTCAAACACAATAGGCATTCATATGTGATAGTCAATATAGCATGTGACAACCAATTCAGATGTAAATCTCATTTGAGCATTTTAACAAACACATAGTGCACATGTTGTCGTACAGGCATTTCATCCATAAAGCACGTAGTTGCAAGATAGGTTACATGAAGGAAACTATAACTATAGATAAGGTAATTGAGAATCCTATCTCAACACCCTCATTAAATATGTTTCAACAAGCATTTTCTCATTCAGAAATTTTATCAAACACCTAGACTACATATATCAAAATACATGTAATAAGTTAGTTATAGCATATATTATAGCAAACCCTTTCACAAAGGAGTTGTTGCACATACAACAATCATGTATCCTCAATCAATAATCATGGCAAGCACAAATCATAATTCTATATTCATTCAAACATTTCAACAAACACATGGGATGCACTATATTCAACATATTTCATATATATGTGTAATATACGGGAAACATTGCATCTAACTACATGTGATAGCATTCAACTCAGTCATAAATCATTAACTAACATGGAAAGCCTTGAAAACCATAACCTAAATGTTTATAGTCTGCACCTTTCGTCGATATGCCAATTACGAACTCGGTTCGTACACTACACATTTGTCTACAGCATAACGGCTACCTAAATCATGAAATAGGTTAGCTATTTCACCTTTTCCTATATTTGGATTCCTAAAATAGATTAGGGTTAGGATTTTTTACCCAAAAAAGGATTCGGATTTGACGGTGTAGCGACACGGGAGAGAGGATTTGGCCCGTGGAGTGGTGGGAATGAATCCTAGCAACTATCTCTCTCTTTCTCTCTCTTCTCCTCACTCTTTCCTCCTCTTTTCTCTCTTCTCTCTCCTAGGGTTAGGAAATTCGTATGGAATGAGGGAGGGGTGGGTTAAGGCCCTTATATAGGCCCAGAACTAATGTCAATGGCCCCAGGGCCATGGTATACTTAGGCTATAGCCAAAAGTTGTCTATTTCGGGCCAACGGAGCTCATCTAGAGGTCCATTTCTTGCATACAGTTTAGAGAAAGTTTTCTGACAATGGATCTATGTTAGTTTAAGATTTTGGTCCGATTGGATTTGTGGATCGACCGTGGAGGACCAGTTTCAGTTCAACGGCCATCGTCACTCGATCAGGGCCACAAGTACACTGACATGTGTTGGGAAATTTTCCTAATTCAAGGATGTAGTTGGGTCAGAATCTGACGGTCTGAGACCTTAAATTTTCCTGCAAATGAATGACCCAATTCACTTAAGTTTGAGTTTATTTCCTAAAGATATTTGCGTTTCTCACACACTTAGCTCCAGGCTCAAGTTGTACGTTTCTAGATACTATTTGGACTTGATTCCTGAGACGGTTATCAAGCCTAGTAAGGCGGTCATAATCGTATATTTTTGTGGTAATCGGACTTTCGACGTGCGGTCTAGGTCTAATATGGAGTTTCAGTATGCTTCCGAGAGCAACTGGTCTTTAAGATTGATCTTAGGTTTTTAGGTAATGTAGAGTTAGCGATTCTACTAGTTTTGGGTCTTACAGTTCGTATAGAAAGTGGTTTAAGCTAATCTACTAATTAATTTAGTTTAGTACTTAATTAATTTTTATCTAATTTCTACATAATTTGATCCTTAGCGATTTCTGCCTAAGGTGGTACTTGGGTCTTTGTACGGATTTTTTCGAGACGTTACACTTCTTCCTCCCTTGTCCTCTTGATACCTTCAGACTTCTCTTCTTCTCTGGAGCTCTAATCTTCTTCAAAATCTTCAATGTGTGCAAATGAGAGAGAGAGAGAGGGGTGTTTATAGGCCTCCACACGTACAAACCCTCGATCCTTGTGCCATGGGGCCCACCTTGCATCAAATCTCAATCGTCTGAATCATCTTGACCGCACCAATGTTGTGTAAGAGCATGCAACCAACATGTCCGTTACGTGGTCCCGCGCAACCAATCATGGTTTACGCTGGTTCGCGGAGCACTATTCACCCACGTAACACTATTCATCCACATAAACACTATTCATCCATGCAAACACTATTCATCTACACAACTATTCATCCGTGTAACTATTCATTGTAGCACTATTCATCACCCAACTATTCATCGAGAGATTTATGATAGAGGGAGGGTCACGCGATGGATAGGGCTGCTTATCTTGGGGACAGGGCTGCTTATCTTAGAATCTTGATGTGTAACAAACTAAGCTCCTTTTACTCGTGCATTTTTTGTGCCCCAACATGGTTGTACAAGGGTACACTCAAATAGAAGGAGTCGATTATGATGAAACCTTTGCCCTGGTAACTCGTCTTGAATCCATCAGATTATTCATATCCATTGTGTGCTTTAAAAGGTTTAAGATTTATCAAATGGATGTTAAAAGTGCATTCTCAAATGGTGATCTACATGAAGAGGTTTATGTTGAACAACCTAAGGGTTTTGAGGACCTAAATACTCTAATCATGTGTATCACCTTAAAAATGCACTTTATGGTTTGAAACAAGCTCTCAGGGCGTGGTACGAAAAATTGACTAAGTTCTTATTAAGTTATAATTTTGTTATGGGGAGTGTTGATAAAACTCTTTTTGTTAAAAATATAATGAACATATACTAATAATATAGATATACATTGATGATATTATCTATGGTTCTACTTGCTCTAACTTGTCTATTGAGTTTGCAGAGCTAATGAAATCCAGGTTCGAAATGAGTATGGTGGGAGAATTGAACTGCTTTTTAGGCTCATAGGTTAAACAACTAGAAGACGATATCTTCATTTCTCAAACCAAGTATAGCTTAAACCTGATTAAGAAATTTGGATTTGAAAATGGTAAGAAATTCGATACTCCTATGAGTACGACTCTTAAGCACTCAAAAGATGCAACAGGTAAAAGTATAGATCCTCGGTTATATCATAGTATGATTGGTAGTTTGCTATACTTAACTGCAAGCCGTCCTGATATAACATTCAGTGTAGGTATCCATGCCAAATATCAATCAAATCTTAAGGAATCTCATCTTATTGCTATCAAGCATATTATTAGATATGTCGCAACTATAGTTAATCTAGGCCTCTGGTATCCACATGATATAAATGTTCAATTAGCTGGTTGTACAGATACTGACTAGGCTGGGAACATAGATGATAGAAAATCTACCAGTGGTGGATGTTTTTCTGTTGGGAATTGTTTAGTTTCCTGGCACAGTAAGAAACAAAGTTCTTTATCATTATCCACAGCTGACGCTGAATACATTGTAGCCGAAAATGCTAGTACCCAGCTAGTATGGATGAAAAGAATGCTTAATGATTATGAAATTGCACAAGATACAATGATATTGTATTGTGAAAACTCTAGCACAATTAATATATCTAAAAATCCCATCTAGCATTCTCGTACAAAGCATATTGACATTCAGTATCACTATATTCGAGAATTTGTTGAAGATAAAAGCATTTCATTGGAATACATTCAAACAGAAAATCAGCGTGCTGACATCTTTACTAAACCACTTGATAGGAGTAGGTTTTCTAATTTGAAAATGGATATTTGTATGTGTAATTCTAATTGAGTTTATCGTGATATATTTACATGTTTTATTTTTATATTTTTTATGCAAATAATTGTTGAATAAAATTTAAATAAAAATTCTGTATTTTTAGTGCTTGCACGACCAGTCGAACACATCGTCGACTAGTCGTGGCTCGACGGGTCGAGCATGTACTCGACCGGTCGAGTTGCGCTGCTGGGTGCCTTTATGTGAGAGAAATCACTTTTTTATTCACATTTCTCTTCTTTCTCACTTGGCCCCCTTTTCGACGCGTCGAACCCATCTTTGATTGGTACATTGTAAGTGCTCCATTTTTTAAAATTTCCTTTCATGTTTAGGTTCTTTGGTCATACATTGCTAGATTTAAGAGTTGATTTGAGCTTTTCTTGTGATTTCTAAGGGTTTTTAGACAAGAATTGGTTGTGTTTGAAGCCCTTCATGTAAGACTCGTATCCTAGTCCGTACCGTTTTGTAGGCTTCCCGGCTCTCTCGGTTGAATTTCGGCAACCCTCGACTTGTATCCGATGTTTGTGCACGATCTTAAGTTGGGTCCTTCATACCGAAGTCGGCTCGACCCGAAACTTGTATCTTAGTGACCACGCCATCATCGCGATTCTAATGCCGTGACTCATGCATCGAACCGATACTTGGGTTAGGAGATATGGGCCTGCATTCCGAAGAAATGTCACTCGTTGCAAATTTCGACGGAATCTCTACAATGTGTCCCTCCAATCAATCAATCATCAATGTCAAGTACAAGCCATACCCCAAGTACAACAACCCATCCCTCCTTTTCCTATAAGTCAACTCTCTCTCTGCCCTCACCATCCATCTTTTACAAAAAAATCAAACCCACCCATACCTCCTTTACACAAAATTCAACCCAACCCATCCCTTTTCTTACACACCCATTATTCTCTCCCTACATCACACATCTCTCTCTCATTCTCTAACTATTTTCCAAGCAACCCATGGAGAGGAAAATGTCTATGGCTTCCAAGGAGTGAGAGAGAGTTTTATGTATGGCCCACTCCCTACCACTCTATCTTTCATCTCCACCCTTCAAATCTCATCATCCTCTGTCAAAGTTGAAGCTTAGGAGGCAAGGAGTCCAAGGAGCTAAAGAAGGAGGCCATAGGTGGGTGTATTTTTTTTAATGATTTGATTGTGAGGTTTTGATGATTTGAGGGCCCACATATAATGGGACCCATATTGATGTATGCAATGTATAGGGAGGCCCATAGTGGCGGGGTCCCTCCTCTCTCACGTTTGTCTCTCTCTCTCTCTCTCTCTCTTGATGTGTGGCCCACCTTAAGGATCTGAGTAGATCCACGCCATCCATGTGGAGAGATCATTTCAGGCTTGGACCCACGGTCTGGACAGACCTAGCAATGCAGATCGTCCAGCCTCCTAGTAGCCCTGTGTGAAGGGAAAACACAAATATCAGCTGACCCAAAACTGTGTGGGCTACCCTCGTGGACCCCATTGCGACATATGGGCTTTATCCCTAATATGATGTATTGCCACTTCAACGGTTCAGATCAACAGTAGGTTGTGGCCTGCGCCGTAGCAGCAACAGCAGGGCTGTCCCCTGCTGATCGCTTGGATGAAGGAAAGGCACAAATATGAGCCTGTCTGGAGCAGGTGGGCCACACGTGTGGACCCACCTGACATTTGCATGTCATCCATACCATCCACCGTCCGTGGACGGTGGAGCCTGCATTGATGTATATGTTGTATCCACCGTCCAGCTATTGGACGGTGGTACACACCATGATGTATTTATTCTGTATCTATACTGTCTATCTGTTTTGCTAGGTGAGACCCACTGCCGTATGACATCAGCAAGTTACGTGGGTTGCATCCACACCGCCCGTCTGTTGGACCCACCTGACATGTCTTTCATCCAAGCCATCCACCGTCCGTGGACGGTGGAGTCCATCGGCATGTGAAATTCACACCATTTGAGTGGATTGGATGATGTACCTATACAACTAATAGCTGCTGTACTAATTATAGAATGATCAGAGGGTCTGATCGTGTTGCATCTATACCGTACATGTGGGGCCACCTTGATGTTTATGGTCTATCTAGACCATCCGTACATGGGCCCCTCATGATGTACATGTTTTCTCCAAGCCATCCACATGGGGGTGGGGCCCACCTTGAGATACACAGTTGGGAACGAATTTGTTGGAGTAGTTTAAATTATATATATATATATAATAATCATAAATAAAATATATTATTTATGTGGACCCACCTGCTTGGAAGGGATAGGCTGGTGCATTCACACCAGCTATATACCTGTTGTAGTGACATCACCAACTTTGTGGGACCCACCGTATGTGTGTTTATCCCAACTGTCCATCTATTCATCTAGCTGATGGGCGTGGGTCCACCATGATGTAAATGTTTTATCCACTATGTCCAGTCCAGGGACATGGACCACACCATGATGTATGTTTTGTGTTCCAGGTCGTCCATGCTTGGACGGTTTTGGATGGTGTTGATTTACTTGGACAACGTTTGGATGGTGCTGATTTACCTGGACAATGTTTAGATAGTGCTGATCATCATTAGTGGGCCATGTGCCCCATGGAATGATTGTGTACAGTGATACACATGTTGCACCTGCAACTATTGAAATGATTTTAGATGTAATCCAAGTTCCCATTTGTGAGGCCCACCTTGGAGTATTTTTATGGCCTATCTGTCAGGCCCACTTTGATGTATATTTTGTGGTCCATTTGAGAGGCCCACTTTGATATACTTGTGGACCATATGTGAGGCCCACCTTAATATATTTGTAGCCCATCTATGAGACCCATTAGTGCGACCCATGTGATGCGACCCATTGTGACGTATGTGGCCCACCATGATGTGGCCCATTGTGACGTGTATGAGGCCCGATGTGTTGTATATGAGACCCATTTGTAGGGCCCACGTGTGATGTAGTTGAGGCCCATGTGTAGGGCCCATTTGATGTATATGAGACCCATGTGTAGAGCCCCCATGCTGTGTATTTGAGGCCCATGTGCATGACCCACCTATTTTGTATATAAGGCCCACGAGTGAGGCCCATTGTGATATACTTTCGGTCCATATGATGAGGCCCATTATGATGTATTTCTAGCCCATTTGGTGAGGCCCACATTGATGTATATATATGGCCCATGTAAGGAGGCCCACCGTGATGTGTTCGTGACCTTTGGTGAGGCCCGATGTGATGTGTGATTTTGCCATGATGCATGAAATGATGTTTATGTGGGCCACCCCTTGGGAACAATGTTGGTTAAATGTCCACATTGATGGGTAATGGTGGTTGAATGCCTACATTGTGACCTTCCCTTAGGCCTTGTTAGGCCATTATCATCGATTGTCGAGGCCGATTCCGATTGCCGATTCCGTATGTCGAGGCCGATTCTGATTTGTTGTGGCCGATTGCCGATTATCGATCGAGGCCGATTACCAATTCTGATTCGTCATGGCTGATTGCCGATCATCGATCGAGGTTGATTATCGATCAGGCCGATTACCGATTTTGATTTATCATGGCCGATTACCGATTCTGATTTATTGTGGCCGATTGCCAATCATCGATCGAGGTTGATTATCGATCGAGGCCGATTACAGATTCTGATTCGTCGTGGCCGATTACCAATTCTAATTTGTTGTGGCCAATTGTCGATTATCGATCGAGGCCGATTACCGATTCTGATTTATCGTGGCCGATTGCCGATTATTGATTCTAATTCGTCGTGGCCGATTGCCAATCGAGGCCGATTACCGATTCTGATTTGTCATGGCTGATTGCTGATTATCGATCGAGGCTGATTACCGATTCTGATTCGTCGTGGCCGATTACCAATTATCGATCGAGGCTAATTACTAATTCTAATTTATCGTCGCCGATTGTCGATTATTAATTGAGGCCGATTACCGATTCTGATTCATCGTGGCCGATTGCCGATTATCGATTGAGGCTGATTATCGATCGAGGCTAATTACCGATTTTGATTTGTCGTGGCTGATTACCGATTATCGATCGAAATCGATTACCAATTCTGATTTGTCGTAGCTGATTACCGATTATCGATCGAGGCTGATTACCGATTCTGATTCGTCATGGCCGATTGCCGATTATCGATTGAGGCTGATTATCGATCGAGGCCGATTACCAATTCTGATTTGTCATGGCCGATTACCGATTATTGATCGAAACTGATTACCGATTCTGATTTGTCGTGGCTGATTGCTGATTATCGATCGAGGCCGATTACCGATTTTGATTCGTCATGGCGATTGGCGATTATCGATTGAGGCTAATTATCGATCGAGGTCGATTACCAATTCTGATTTGTCGTGGCCGATTACCGATTATTAATCGAAACCGATTACCGATTCTGATTTGTCACCGATTGCCGATTATCGATCGAGGCCGATTACCGATTCTGATTCGTCTTGGCCGATTGCCGATCATCGATCGATGCTGATTATTGATCGAGGCCAATTACCGATTCTGATTTGTCATGGCCGATTACCGATCCTGATTTGTCATGGCCAATTGTCAATTATCGATCAAGGCTGATTACCGATTCTGATTTGTCATGGCCGATTGCCGATTATCGATTGAGGCTGATTACCGATTCTGATTCGTCGTGGCCGATTGTCGATTACCGATCGAGGCTGATTATCGATCGAGGCCGATTATCGATCGAGGCCGATTACCGATTTTGATTTGTCGTGGCCGATTGCCAATTACGATTGTCGGGGACCAATGTGATGTATATGCGACCCGTATTTGAGGCCCGAAGTGACGTGTATTCAGCTCGTGTCTAAAGCCCAATGTGATATATATTGAGGCCTAGGAGATGAGGCCCATTGTGATGCATTTGAGGGCCAGGCGAAGGAGCCCATTGTGATGTATGTTAGGCCTATGTGAAAGGCCTATCATGGTGTGTATTAAGCTCTTGAGTGGGATCCATGGTGTTTTATATTTGGCCCTTGTGTGAGACCATGGGTCCACTATATGTTAGGATCTATGAGGGCCATTCCTTGGGGGCAATGTTGGTTAAATGTCCACATTGTCGAGGTCAATTGTCGATGCTGGTTATTGATACCGATTATGAGTATGTGATAACATAACATCATGATACATGCCCATACGCATCATCTGCATATTTGTTATGAGATGTGGTTGACCATTGCATATGTCATTGGGCAGGTTATGAGACTCCCTGATAGGCGGAGGTTATCTCACATGAGCGCACAGTATGCGCTGGATTGATGCATGACTGGATTGTATGACTCATGCATCCTGAATTGTGTGTTGTGATTACTAACACCCTAGCGACATTAGGGCTGTAGTCTCCACAGGCATATCGCGGATGGCTAGATGGGACACCGAAAATGTTTGGTTATAGCGTATGGGCGCTATAGATATCCCTGGGTGAAAATTCCTAAACCTCCATGGCCAGGAGATGCTCCAACTTCGAGACCGAGTAGA
The DNA here is from genome assembly GCF_029962835.1 of Magnolia sinica. Lineage (NCBI taxonomy): Eukaryota > Viridiplantae > Streptophyta > Magnoliopsida > Magnoliales > Magnoliaceae > Magnolia > Magnolia sinica. The sequence continues at coordinate 47,719,774 of NC_080580.1, forward strand.
TATATATGAGCGCATGAGGGCCGTATACCAGTAGGCCGCGTCTCCTACTGTGTCGTGGTCGGTTGTGAGGGGGTGTGACCTTACCCGCCTGAGTGAGGGGGTAATATCTAGGTTGAGTTTGACCAGCTTGAGGAATGGGTCCACTATCGACGAGACAGGCCTGATATTGGTAGGTGAATAGTGAGGTCTCTTCCACTTATCCAGTTGTGTGCTCTGATAAGGGCGGCAAGCTGGCGTAGAGTGTAATAGACCCCAGTGATGATCCCAGAGATGAACTGTACTGATTTATAGACTTATTGAGCAGGAATTGCATACTCATTCATTCATTCCTTCACTATCCACTCAGGCTGGTGGTGCGCAACTATTTGTTACGTGTACTTTCGCATGGCTAGGATTTCGGTTGGGCGCGCGACTGACTTGAGATAAGGAGTTTACTACATTGAGTCTGACTATCCAAATTTAGGTATATGACTGGTTTGGATAAAAGTCCCTTGTGGTGGACCCCGTAGCCTGCAATACTACGTACTATCATCCCGACTTCACACTCCAGATTGGTCATTTCATTTGCATCGCATATTGCATTACATCTGCAGGCATATGACACTTCAGGTTATTATATTTCTGCACTTATATGGCCTAGACGGACTCAGCAGGATTTACATATTGCACTATATCTTTGACATCTGATATTTGGCTCTTTATGGCTCATCATTTGCATAGCTGATCCGAATTACATACTCTGATATTGTATGGTTTATAGACTTGTCAGTATTTTTGCTTACTCTGATTACTTTGATATTACTTACTTGGCACTTACCTTGTGCACACACCTTCACCACCCACTAAGCTTTCTATAAGCTTATGCACAATAGATGCATGCATGTGGTGTTAGGTTGCAGTAACATTAAACTTGGAGCTTGCAGCGGACCTCTGGAGCTTTGATTTTTGATATGTGTATTTCCCTTTTAGCATTATATTCAAATGATTATATTAGTGGATATGTGGTGATGATGTTGTTCTTATGATTTGGGTATACTTGTGGTTATGCTTCTTATGAAACAAATTCATGTTGAAAATCCTCCTTGTAGGATCCCAGGATCGGAATCTAGCGTATGAACACTGGGAGCCGAGAATGGGGTACTACGGAGGCTGTCGACACCGAATTCGGCAATCGGGAATTTTGTGAGCCCGGTTTCTGAGTTTGGGGCGTGACACTTCATTTCGTTGTTGTATTTCTTTATTTTAATCTTGCAATAGAAGGACGATCTAAGAGGAAAGCTACTCGAGCTTCCTCCTATCAATCCACTCCTATTAGGGTGAGAACCCTACGTCCTCCTGAGGAAGACCCCGAGTATGTGCGGGATCTTTGTAATCATGAGATTATCATTGAGCATTCGGTTAATGCTAATCACCTTGCTCAATTTCAGCTTCTTCCCATCCTTACTGTTATAGGTTGGGAAAACATCTTGGATTGGGGCGGATCGGAATACTGCTCCATTGCACAAGGGATGTTCGCTTCCATTACCGATGTATCTCTTGAAAACTTAACTTTCTCTATTAGCTTTAGAGAAGGTACATTTCAAGTTGATCAATTTTTAAGGGCTTGCTTGATGTTAATGTTAACAATGATGGTATTCTACTACCAACCTTAGCTAAAAAAATGACTGAATCGGAGTGTCGATCGCTAACCCGTAAATTATGTCGCATGGACTCTGAATGGAGTGCAGGGAATGCGCTTCAGGCCAATCAGATATTGCCAAATACAGGGTACTTCATCGCATTTTCATTGCGAATGTTTATCGCCGTTTTGGCAATAAAGCTAAATTGACTTCTTTTATGGTTCGCATTCTAGATTCAGTTGTGTCAGGTATTTCTATTTATCTTCCGTCCTTAATTTGTTATGTTTTCATTCAATTCTGTCTTCATCCAGGCCATGGATATATTCCATTTTCCTACTTGATGACCACTTTGGCTTTACATTATAATGTGGCCATGCCACCTAGTGAAGCTCCTATTGCGGTTCTTCGTTTCAACAATTCTAATATTAACAAGATGAACTTGAAGCTCAATCCTGGCCAAAGAGATGAGGAAGCAGAGGAAGACGAAGAAGAAGACGCCTTGCCAACCGATACAATGATGGATGATATTTTTGATGAACTAGAATCATATGATGTTGAGGCTGACCCTGATTTTCAGCCACCTCAATTTGATAAGCGCCTTCACGCTTTGGAGGAGGTGGATGAACTGAAAATTTCTCAGGACAGTCTGCATGAGAGTCACAAATCATCTATGAAATATATGCGCAAGTACTTTCATCGCATAACTAAGGGACTCCATCAGATTGATCCATTTATTCCACCTCCTTCTTCATCTGGATCAGATTAGTTCTATTTCTTGATGTTTGGGCATGTATAACTTTAACTTTATCTTTCACTTTTTCATTAGTTGTGTATGACTTGATGATGATAACACTCTGGTTTATGATTATGTTCTATATGCTAACTCTTTTTTCTGCTATTCTCTTCATAATCACATTTACATTCGATCTATATATTTATATCTTTCTTTGTCAAGTTGTGATAAAAAGGGGGAGAGCTTTGTAGTTATGTTCATTGATTGTATGGTGTAGAGTGGAGTTGTGTTTTTTTTATTTAGATATTTGTATTTGCTAATATAGGTGCTCCACGAGTTGCCATACTCATTTGAGGGAGAGTAGACTGAGGGGGAGTTTTATGAAGTTTGTGAACTTGTGCATTTTGTATTATAATCTTCTTAGTTGGTTTTTTCACGAATTGGACAAAGGGGGAGATTATAAGTGCTATGTTGTAAATCAAGCACCCTAGGTTGTCAAATTCCGTTGTGACTAACTACTTTAGAATGATGGACTTGTTTAAAGATGGAAAGTTCACCTTCATATGAAGATGTGCTACAAAGCTTAAGTCATGAAGATTGTTCTACGTCATGAAGATTGTTCTACCTTGTTCAAGATCAACTTCAAGTGCTACTTCTAGTTCAAGTACAAGTTCTATTTTAAAGTTCAAGTTAAAGTGCATGTTCAAGTTCAGGAGCTAGACCAAGTTCAATGCTACTTCAAGTTTCTATGCTAGTTCAAGTCCAAGTGCACTACATGGTCAAGATCAAGATCAAGCTTCAAGTGTACAAGATCAAGCTTCAAGTAAATTGTAACGACCTTAGAAATTTTTGTGCTAATCTTTCCTTAAGTAGTTGTTTTTGGGGTAATTAGCGCTATACTCGATTGCTTGTGAAATTTGCATCAGTCACTTTAAATTGTAACTGCATGGCTCAAAACTTGTAGATTAGTTAGTGCTATGTTACTCTGAAATCTGGGATCCATCGCTAAATCCAGTTGTTCTGGGGAATTTTTGGAAGATCCGGATCGGACCTGGACCGCACGTCGAAAGTCCGATGGCGATGATCTTAGGCTGTTGCGGTCACCGAGTTGGGCTTGACCATCACCTCGAAAATCAAGTCCAGATGATGTTCTGAGTCGATTTGTTTGAGTTCGGAGTGAAGAGTGTGAGAACGGTTAGATATTTAATATGTTTTAATGAAATCTGAGTCGTGTCGCTTGCGCGATGATTTTAAGCTATCTGACCGTCGGATTCTGACCCAATTTTACCCTCTGATCAGGGAAGGTGGCCCAGGCATATCCTTGTGCTTGTGGACCTGATTGAGATTCTGTGATCGTTGAATTGAGTATGGTCCGCCACGGCTGATCTGAAGAGCCGGTCGGTACGAAAACTCAGCCTGACCTAGATCCATGGTCAGTGAGCTTAAGTCCGACCTTTCGTGGTTATAGGCCCACCAGAAGTGCTTCGTTGGATCGTAAGAGGTAGGTTTTGGTTATACTTTAAGTATACCTTGGCCCTGGGATTATTTTCATCAATTTGAGGCCTATTTATAGTCCTTAAACCCTAGCTCTCTTTTCCATAGAATTTTCTCTAACCCTAGCTTGGAAAGAGAGTGGAAAAGAGAGAGGAAGTGAGAGATAAGTTGGTGAGTCATCTTGGATTCTTTCCTGTTCTTCTTCATCTTTGAACCTTCACTTTGAATCGTTATTCTGACGGTTCTGAGTTCATCTTGGGGTAAGTTAACCTAACCCTAACCTGTGTTAGAGCTTAGATTAGTCTTAGTGTTGTTGTATCTCATTTCTATTCTTGTTTTAGGGTATTCTATCGCCGTTGACGAAGACAACTCGTCTAAATCAGTTCGGTGTTTCTTTCCTTGCTTAAGGTTCGGACTTTAAGTGTATAGGTTATGGTTTTCAAGGCTTTCAATGCTAGTTAGTGATTTATTCTTGTTATGGATGAGATTTCACATGCTAAATGTTGTGTTTACGTTGCTTTCCTGATATGCATACATTATATTGAGATTTGTGTATTCTATATGTATTTATAAAGTACCATATACATATAAAATATGCACTTGTGTTTGCCATGATTATTTGTCATATATGTATGCTAGATGTATGTGCGACAACTCCTTGGTAAAAGGAATTGTCCAAAGGTGTGTATGGCAATATACGTCATATATGTTGTTCCATGTATTCTAAGTGTTTGTAGAAATGCATGAATAATCTAAAGTGTAACTAATTACACTAATTGCGGGCGTTGAGAAGTGATTCTCAACACTCCCATTGATGTGCATGATTTCCTTTATGCAAGTTACATTCCTTGTCGTTTAATTTCAAGCATTACATATGCTTACATTTATGTTAAGTTGATATTCCTCAAGTGCTTATGTATCATGATTTGAGTTGTTGTTCCATTACTGTTTTTCATTCAACTCATATATCTGTTGTAGTGTAATGTGTGTGGGACTATGCAATAGTCCATGAAATCGGTAATCTGCCTTAAGATCTTGGTTGAGGTTGCTTTCGCCACGTCGGACGTATTAGACGAACCCGAGTCGTATTAGAGTTGTCGGCAGTGGTTTGGCCACGCGAAGTGTTTGCGCACTCTATGTCGTTCAACGCAACGTGCGCTCGTGCTAGTCGAGTTCGTCAAGTAACCCGATTGTCCGATGTATGTTCACCATGTATTGGACGCTACTGCTTGAATTCAGGGTACCGAACTTACCAGTGAAATCCTATTAACCATGGTACCTTGATCCGCTAAGACTTATGAGCCGGACATGGTGGTATGGGACACTGTGGTCGAGCTATCGGCCTACACTGGGGTGACGAGCTTCCCCGTAGTGACCAGTGAGCAACTAAACTCGTGAGCCGATTATGGTGGTATGGGACACTATATTCGTGCTGTCGGCCTATATTGATTGGTGACGAGCCCTTTGTAGTGACCTTGAGTATGCCTGGATACCGCATTGAGGTGACGAGCCTTGGTGTAGTAACGACGGTATGAAAGGCGTGCATTGATTGGTGACAAGCCCTTTGCTACGACCTCAAATATATGATCGTATGAGATGTCTAGGACTGACGACCCTAGAATGGATCACTGTTTGGATGGTGATATGAGGAAAGTATCTTAGCTTCCCAATCCTGCTGTATGAAAAAGGACTAATAACAACTTGGTAATCATATCCATGCACCGCATTTGCATGTGCTTTAGATGTGGCGCACTTTGAGGTGGTGTCATGCGTGACGTAAGATGAAGAGGCTGAGGGTGTACGCGTGAGGGCACGCATCATATTGCATACATCCTTGCATTAACAAGAGTACTTAGGATTTATTTAATTGTTCTGCTTTATCATTACTGCTTGATTGAACTGATAACATGTTAACCAGTGCCTTATTGTTCCACTGAGTTGATCACTCACTCCCACGTTTCTGGGGCGGTGTTAAACACCCACTAAACTCTGTCTTAGGTTCTGATGTTGCAGATGTTGATGCAACTTCTGAGGCAGAGCGGGAGATGGATGATGATGAGGCTGCCTTCTCTTATATGCAGTTTTCAGACGGGTTCTAGCGAGCCTTGGTCTGATGCCATGCTGGGATTATTTTTAGGAATTTAAATGATGTAACTTGATACTTATAATTTTGTTAAGTAACACTTTCATACGACCTGGTTTGTATATGTACTTCAGGGATTTACACTTGTACACATATTTTTCTATAAGTCTTCCGCTTGCTTTATTCACTTATCCCTGAATCATATCTGTGTTTTGGCTTAATCTATTCCATATTTTATGCACTAATACAGTCAACATGCATCCATCATTAAATATGTTGCATAAGTGATGTTTTGGAACTCGGGAGCTGAGTTATGCTTGACCCCCGAATTTCAGGGCGTTACATAAATCAAGTTGAAAATCAACTGAAGCAACTGAAGCTATAAGTTCAATGTTCAATATTTCAGGTATAAATGACCCTATAAAGACCTTAGGTTTAGGTCATTCATATTGCACATTTAGTATGGGTTATTGTGCTTGTTATAGGCTCTATTTCGACTAGTCTTAGCCTATGTTTGACTAGTCCAGGCTTTACCTTGACCAGTCCAGGGTTTTTCTTGACCAGTCCAGGATTTGTTACAAAATTTTGGATTTTTCTGGTAGGGTCACGACCAGTCGAGCACCTTGCTTGACCAGTCGTGGACACTGGCTCAACCGGTCGTGAACCACTCGATTCAAAGTCCAGCAACATCTTTTTGGGTCCTATGACCAGTTGTGGGCCATGCTCGACCATTCGAGCAGCCCACTCGAACAGTCGTAGGTCGGTTTTATCCGATCGTGTCAGAAAATTTGAAATTTGGTTGAACCTTAGACCAGTCGAAGGAGACCTTAGACTAGTCGAAGGAATTATTTTTTAGCCTATAAATAGAGGACTTTTCTCAGCTTATTTCATTCAGAAAAAGCAAAATCAAGCCTCCTCTTTGAGAGAAAAGCCCCCGTGATTGTCAAGCTATTGTTCGGTAAATTAAGATTCTTGTTATAGCTTTTTGATTTCTAATTTTTTGATCTCTCTTTGCTTCAATCTGATTTTTATAAAAGGGCATTCTTCTCTACCCCTTTTGAGATGCAATGAATTAAATCAAAGTAGCCTAAGGTTGGATTAATTTAAAATTCATTTAGACTTAGAACTCTTATATATGTGCGATTGAATATTGGACATCTTCATCTTCAAAAGAAGTAGTTTTACCAGGCTACATCAAGCAGAATCTTCATATCAGTATTTTGTTTAAATTGCTTTTAGTTTTTGAGATTGCTAAAAAATCTTTATTATGGTTTTGACTGAGATAGCTAGAAAATCTCAGCGTGAGGTTTTTAATTGTTGTGGCCCCATTGAAAACGCAATTGTAAAGGTTTTAAGGTGAACCTTGAAAAACCTTCTTTCTTAGTGAAATCCAATATCACATGGATTATGATTATCAGGAGTGGAGTAGGTGTGGCTGTTTGAGAACTGTTGGTGTACACACCAAACTACTATAATTTTTGGTGTTTTGTGGTTGATGTATGTGATGTATGAGTGGTGAATGATTGTATCTATTTCATGTACATGTGGTGAATGTTGTAATAGGTAGATTTCATTATTTTGCCTCTTATTTTAGTTTGGGTTTTTAATCCTTACCAAGTTCAAGAAATCAGGTTGTCCTACTATAAACTTTGGTTTTTGGTGTAAGGTTGTCCTTTGAACAACATTTAAATCAACTTCTTAATGCTATTGCAATTGAGATTATTATTTGATTCGGCCATCTTCATTTTATATTTCGTAATTATTTTTATTTGGCATACTCCTCTTCACCCCCCCCCCCCCCCCTCTTGGATTGAGAGCTCACCCTTTACAGAAAAATAGATATCGGTCAATATAACTGAGCTTCTTGTGAGCCATGATTCAGTCAAAAATCAGAATCGTGATAAGGTAGTAATGGATATGAAAGGATCAACTGAATTGTGTGTGGGGCATAACTCAGTTAAGAATTATAATTATGATAAGGTAGGCATGAACATAGAAGGATCGAATGAGTATTTAAGTGATGAAGAGTTCTTAAATGATCTTCTGATTAAAGAATTTCTTGTTAAGCCATGAGCATTATAATCATCCTCTTTTAAGATGGATAGAAGAACACTAATGATGTCGCATATGAAATCGATAATGTTTAAATTCGATCATACAATTTATATCATTTTCACCTATTACATTGGATTGTAATATGGTGCTAACACTGCCATTAAGTTTTCAGGCGAAGCCGTCTCAACCAAGAATGATGGAAGAAGATGTGGAAGAGTTAGGTCCTCCGATAATCATACAGCATGTATCTTTTGATTTCGAGGAGGAAGCCAAAAAATGTATCGATGGTGACAGTCAAACCAAGGTTCCCCTCAGAGAAAATAATTATTGAAAGGCCAATTCTCACAATGACCCAACACTTGAAGCCATTGTATATTTTCATACACATGGAAGGGTGTCTGACCACTCCGGTTTTGGTTGATAATGGAGCTGCTATTAATATTCTCCCAATTAGAATTATGGCCAAACTGGGAATGACTCAAGATGACCTTATCCCGATCGATGTCACAATAAGTAATTTTGTTGGAGGAAAACCCTAAATACATAGAGTTTTACTAGTTGAATTAATAGTGGGAACTAAAATTATGCTGGCCGCTTTCTTTGTGCTCATTACTTTATCAAATTACATTACTTTACATAGACAAGATTAGATTCATTTGTTCTTTTACATTCCATCATCGATACACCAATTCATGATTTTTGGAATCAATACATAGTAGAATTGGTTTTGGCTAACAATAAACCATTATTAGATATGTCTAATGTATCCGATGCTTATTTATATGGAGATGAGATCGAACCGATATGATTTACAAGGCGAGATAAGAATGGTAATCCAACTAGAATTGATGCCATACTTAACCCTGATAATGTCATACAGGATATTTCTACCATGATTCGAGTAAGTGAAGAGTTGTCGAAGACTATAATTTCCTTTCATACAACTATAAGGTGCATAGTAGAAGAAATTCCATAATGATCCGATCATTGATCAGGGCCGAGTTCACGGTTAAAGTGTGGCAGCTTGAGGAGAGTTTGTGAGTTCATAATATGGATATTTTGTTGATATGACCGACATAGCCGTATCGGCCGATCAAGAAACCGAAGATGGTATTGAAATAAAAGATTTGAAACCAACTTTCGAGAAATTAGAGGATTCTCAAGCTTGAGTTAAAGATCCACTAGTAGAGGTAAATTTAGGGACAGTGCAACATCCCAAGCCTATTTTCATTAGTGGGTTATTGGATTCCTGAACACAGGCCGAATTCATTAATTTACTTAAAGATTTTTTGATTACTTTGCTTGAGATTATTGTGAGTTTTTTGGATTAGACAAACATCTGGTTGAACACATGTTACCCATGAAGGAGGGATATCAGTCACATAAATAGCTACCTAGGTGGATGACGGTTGAAGTTACACAAAAGATCGATGAAGAAATCGAATGATTTTTGAAATAAGTTTCATTAAACCCATCAAAAATGTTGAGTGGATTTCGAACATAGTCCTTGTTATAAAAAAGAATGGTAAGCTTATAGTGTGTATTGATTTTTAGAACTTAAATCGAGCCATACTCAAAGACAAGTATCCTATGCCTATGGCCGATCAGCTGATCGATTGTGTTACTAGACATCAAATGATATCCTTTATGGATGACCATTTAGGATATAATCAAATACATTTCAATTGAAGATGTCCCAAAGATAACCTTCAGATGTCCTAGTCCTTTAGGTATGTTTTGCTAGGTTATACTACTGTTCGGGCTTAAAAAAATCAGGAGTTACTTATCAAAGAGGGATGAATGCCACTTTTCATGATATGATTAGCCAATTCATGAAAATTTATATCAATGACGGAGTGGTTATATTGGTTAACTTGACTGAACATTTTGACCATTTATGAAAGTCATTCGAGAGAATGAAGATTCACAAATTAAAAATGAACCTTCTTAAATACGCTTTTGGTATACCAATTAAAAATTTCTGGGTTTTATAGTACACTAGAAAGGAATTGAGATCGATCAACATATGAAATGATCAATAATAGAAGCTTAGCTGCCAAAAATAAAAATGAAGTTATAAAGGTTTATTAACAATGTTTACTTTACGCGACTATTTATTTTCAATTGTGCTGAAAAATTAATGAGTTTTCTCCTTTGTTGAAGCTTAAATAAGAAGATAAGTTCATATGTTAGGCAGAACATCAGATGACTTTTGACAAAATTAAAGAGTATTTGCCTAAGCCGCTAGTGTTGATGCCACTAGTAAAGGGTCGACTGTTCAACTTGTATATCGCAGCTTCTATAGAATTAGTTGGATCTTTGTTAGCACAAGACGATAATGACCAGAAAGATCATGTTGTTTATTGTCTTAGTTGAATGATGTTAGATACTGAGAGATGATATTCTCTAATGAAAAAGTTATGTTTATCATTGTACTTCGTGACTACAAAAATATGACATTATTTGCTGGCCGAAATAGTCAAGGTAATTACAATAACTATTTTAATAAAGTATACATTAAATCATCCAATTTTAAATGGCCAAATTGGCAAATGGATTCTTGCATTATTCGAGTTTGACTTAGTCTATGTGGCTATAAGAGGACAAACCATGATAGATTTCCTAACTGAGCATCCTTTAGAAAGAGAGAGTCGACTTCCTTTGTTGGTCGCCCTGGAGACTTGTATTTGATGGTTCAAGGACTAACAAAAGGGTCAGGAGTAGGGATTGTTTTGATCGATCCAGTTGGTAGATACTAAGAATTTTCATTCCAGCTTGAGTTCGATTGCACCAATAATCAGGCCAAATATGAAGCCTTGATGGTCAGTTTAGAGTTTTCAACCAAGTTAGGAGTAAAAGAGGTGTTGGTTATGGGTGATTTTTTTTAGTGAAAAACTAGCTTATTGATTTATTTAATTGTACAAGTACAACCTTACAGTCATATATCTTCTTTTGGTGATAGTTGTTAAGCAAATTTGATGAAGTTGAGTTAAAACATATTACTCAAGAAAAATAATATTGATGCTAATAAAATGGCACAGTTAGCATCAAGGCTTCAAATCACCTAAGGATTTGAAGAAAGAGTGTTGACTATTCAAAGGAAGTCACTACACTCAGTTTTTTAAAGGTAATCAACCAATGATATTTGCCAAGTCGAGGTAAGTGACGATGATTGAAGAGCTCCAATTGTAGAATATCTTCAGTCTTCACAGACGAAGGTTGCCCGAGACATTAGGAGGATGGGTGTAAACTATGTGTTAATCAATTAGGAGTTGTATAAAAAAGGGGTTGATGGCGTGCTGTTACAATGTTTGAGTAAAAGGGAGTTTATACTATCTATGGGTGAGGTGCATGAGGGAATTTTGGTGCACATTAGTTCAGAAGGAAAATGAGGCTTATCATTCGATGTTATCGATATTTTTAGCTAAGTATGTCTACCAATTGTAACCAATATGCTAAAGGGTGTGAAATATGTCATAAACATGGCCAATATGACATGTTCTCATGACTGAAGTATATTGATTGTCAAACCTTGGCCATTTCGAGGATGGGTTATTTATTTGATAAGAAAATTTTGCCCTCTGTTAATTATGGATACAATTTTATTATTATAGCGATTACTTCACCAAATGGGTAGAAGCAAAGCCGATGTTATGAACTGATCACTAAGAAATTATTGGGTTTAATGAAACTCTTATAATTCATCGGTTTGAAATTCTTGAATCAATCACTATGGACAGAGGAGCAGCATTTTCATGCAAAAAGTCAGGGCAATGGTCAATCAGTTAAACCCCACCCCAATTAAACCCCCCTCCCTAATGTCTCGCTCCCCCCAATGGCTCTCTCCCCATCTCATTGTCTTTCTCTCTCTCTCTCTCATTCTCTCTTTCTATAATCTTACCATCCCCATCTCTCTGTAAATGTTGTTTTGTGATATGGGAAGAGGCATTGGTGTATTTTTTTCCTTTTCTTTATGAGATCTCTTGATCATTGAGAGTGAGTGAATCCTATTGCATTTGAGTGAGTGAATCCCCAAACCATATATAGTGTACTGTCATTTCCATTTTTAATCACAACAGTTAATCTTCATTTTCTCTCTATTTCTTGCTTGTCTCCATTTTTTTTTCCTTTCTTATATGTTGGATCACCATCAATTGGTATTGGAGCAAGTTACTCTTTATGGTGCGAGGACGAGACTAATGTTGCATATTGCTCCATTTGAAGATGTTCATGTGCGTGCCAAAGTGGAGGAATTGAAACAAGCCAACAACCACCTTCGACATATGATAGAGAAGGTTTTATGTAGGCTACCCAATTAAAGCCCTGTAAATGTACCTGTTGTTGATCTCGAAGAAAGAAAGAATGGAAGAAGGAGAAGAGAGAAGAAAAATGTGAGAGAGAGTAGATGTTGGGGAACCACGGAAGCACACAAAGATGAATTAAGAAAAGTATTCTAATAGCACAATCAAGTCCAATAAAAAACACTCCAAATTTAACATGGAAAAACCTTTGTGGAAAAAAACCACGGCACAAAGCGATAATGATGCACTATGAAAGAAGAAAATTATAAGAGATGGAGATTACTTGATCTAAACAAGCATCAAATCTCCCCAAGTTATGCCCTCGAAACCCTTAAGAATGACTTTAGAAAACATATAACACCTCTCTCTATCCCCAAATCCTGATTACACCCATATATATAGCCTAAATGAGAATCACATACGAAATCGTAAATAAATCCTGTACTTATGCAATTCTGCGTGCGTAGTCGATGACACCTTTGATGGTACTTTAATAGCATCGACAAACTGTCGATGGCATCAAACACCCTCGATGTCATTGAGTGGAACACCAAAACATATTAGCAATTAAACATGGATATTCTGAATTTTTCTGATGGGACTTCAATGGCATCGACGACTTGTCAATGGCATCAAACCCCTTCGATGGCGTCGAGTAGGACATATTAAAGTGTCTAGCAACCAACATGGGATTTTTGTATTTTCTCGATGTCATTGAGCAGTTGTTCGATGGAATCGGATGGTCTATCAATGGCATTGATAGACCCTGTTGCTGAAAGATTTGAGACATAAACAACAATCTCTACAATGTCTTCAATCTTTATTCTTCACAGCTTCTTATACTCATCTCTAATTTTGTCTGGCATCATAATTCCACCAATGCTTCTCATGCACACTCCGTCTTCCTTTACGCCTTCGCCAAGCCTAGAGAAGTTACACAAAATTTAAATTTCTCTGTGGGAACAACTTTAGTGAGCATGTCTGCCAAATTCATACTTGTGTGAAATTTCTTGAGAGTCACGCCTCCTTCCTCAAGTACTTGTCGGATAAAATAGTGATGCACATCAATATGTTTAGTATGTGAGTGATAAACAGAGTTTTTAGCTAATTTGATAGCACTTTCGTTGTCATAATTAACTAACACGGCTTCCTATTGAAGCCCCAACTGATTTATTATTCATCTCAACCAAATACCTTCCTTGAATCATTTTATTGTTGCCATATATGCAGCTTCAGTCATGGAAAGAGCCATCACAGACTGAAGCTTTGACATCTAACTAATCTCTCCTCCCACTAACATAAATGAGTAACTGGACTGGAAGTCGACCGTCTAATATCCACACTACCCGCGTAATACCTACTAACTTAGCCTCTGATTTCTCCAAAGATAAGACGTAGTCTTACATACCTCAAATATATCGAAGTAGCCATTTCATTGCTTCCTAGTGTTGCTTGGTGAGTTAAACATATATATGCTAACAACACCCACCGCATGTGAAATGTCTAGTCTTGTACTGACCATGGCATATATCATGCTGCTAACTGGCTTGAATAAGGCACGAGAGATATATTATGCTTTTTTCATCTATTTTAGGACATTAATCTGAAGATAGTTAGAAGTGAGCCACGTGGGGAATACTGACCGACTTTGCCTTGTCCATCTCATACTTCATCAATACCTTCTTAAGGTATTCAACCTGAGATAACCATAGCTTGTTCCTCTCCCTGAATCTATATATATCAATGCCGAGAACCCTCTTTGCAGCCCTTAGATCTTTCATCTTGAATGTCTTTGATAGTTAAATCTTTAATAAATTGATCTTAGACATGCTATGACGGGTGATCAATATGTCATCAATATATAACACTAGGATAATAAACTTTCCATCACTCAGTGCCATGTAATAGACACAATGATCATATTCACTTCTGGTAAACCTCTAACTCACCATGAAAGAATCAAAATTTTTATACCACTACCTAAGAGACTATTTCAGGCCATACAACGACCTCTTTAACTTACAAACCTTATTTTATGTCCCTTTTATTTTGAGGCATTCTGGTTGTTTCATGTAAATCTGTTCATCAATTCTCTATGTAGGAAGGCAATCTTCACATCCATTTGCTCTAGCTCGAGATCATATTGGGCAATCAACACCAACATGAATATGATAGATACTTGCTTTACCACAGGTGCGAATATCTTAGTGAAGTTGATACCTTTTCTTTGAGATTATCCCTTCGGTACCAACCTTGCCTTGTACCTATCATATTTCTTCTTGAAGATCACTTGCACCCGATCACTTTATGGCTAACGTGAAGCTCCATCAGCTCCTGCATCTCTTTCTTATATAAAGAGTCTATCTCGTCACTCATCATAACTTTTCACTTTTCGGTATTCGACTCATCAAGAATCTCTTAAAGAGTAGACAGATCCCCCTCATCCGTAATGAGGATATATGTGACATTTGAGTCATCCTTGTATATCACCAATAACTTGCGATCCCTCAATGAATTCCTTCTCATAGGTGGATGCTTCACTTGTTCTTGTAGCTCTGTTTGCCCCTCTGTCTCAACTTGTGTCTCATATCTATCTAACTGAACGTCCACCACCAACTTTTTTGGTTCCTCGTGCTCATCCTTATGGAACAAGGATCATTTATCGAATTTGACATCATGACAAATGATTATTTTCCGTGTGACTCGGTCATACAGCCTGTACTCCTTCACACCACCACCATAGCCAGCAAAGATGTATTTCTTAGCTCTTTGATCTAGCTCATCTCTCTCAATTGACGGTACATGAGAGTAAGCGTTGCAACCAAATACATATAATCACTAGTAGTCTACCAGCTGACCACTCCACATTTCCTCTAGAATCTTACATTCAATGGCCATAGAAGGGGATTGATTCACCAAGTAATGAGCCATGTTAATGGCCTTAGTCCATAGGTACTTGCCCAACCCAACATTCCTAATCATGCATCAGGCTCTCTCTAAGAGAGTTCAGTTCATCCGCTCAGCCACACCATTCTGCTCTAGTGTGTGGCACACTGTATTTTGCCTCACGATCCCTTCATCTTTGCAATATTGATTGAATTCCCCATAAGTGAATTGTCCACCATTATTTGTCCTCAACACTTTCACCTTTTATCCTGATTATTTTTCTATAATTGCCTTCCACTACTTGAAGTTTGTGAAAACATCGGATTTATTTTTCATAAAATAAACTCATACCTTCCTAGAATAATTATCAATGAACAGAACAAACCATGACGACCCTTTATTAGAAACCACAGGCAGTGGTCCCCATATATCAGAATGCACATAATCAAGAATACCCTTACATAAATGTTTTTCATATTTAAAAAATAACCTTCAATGTTTACCATATATACAATGCTCACATATACTTAAACCAAAATTTTTAAAATTGAAATTAAACAACAGTCAGAAAATACCTTCATGCCCCGCTCACTCATGTGGCCGAAGTGTACATGCCACATACGCACAAACATAGAATCTTCTACAGACATTGCAGCTCCACTCGATGAAGTGCTCCCAATCAACCTATAAAGATTTATGTTCTATTATGCTCTCATGATTACGATTGTCCCCTTTGAAACTTTAAGGACATGATCAAAATCGGTGAATCTGCACCCAAGCGCCTCGAGTGCTCTAAGAGATATCATGCTGTTCCTCATATCAAGAACATGTCTTACCTTAGTTAAGGTACGCTCCATGGTATCAAATATCTTAATGCGCACTGATCCAACACCCATCACATTATAGGCATTATCATTGCCCATAAATACCTATCCACCATCTCACTCTTTGTAACTAGTGAACCAACTTCGATAAGGAGTCATGTGATATGATGCCCCAGTATTCAAAATCCACTCATCCTTACAATCATCATATAATTATCCAACTATAAATACTGAAAACATATCATAACCACTCATATCTTTATCAGACTCTACAGTGTTGGCCTCCCTGGAAGAAGCTTCTGAATTTTCTTTTCTTGCCTTAAGATTTTGATAATCCATTTTCATTTTCATGTGCCCAGACATCACACAATTCCAACATTTCAACTTTCCTTTGCCCTTACCGTTGGATTTGGACTTAGATCGAGAAGACCCATTGTCCCACTCAGAATTCTGTCCCCCCTTAACCAATGCATCAGTACAGGTGCCCACGTCACTGTTTTTCTTTCTCATCACCTTTCCATGAAGGGTTGAGATAACGGTATTAATGCTAATGATCGATCTACCAGTGCACATCGAGTCCTTAAATGACTTATACAAAGTCGGGAGAGAGTTAACAGGATGCATGTCTAATCCTTATCTTTCATTATTTCCTCCACATCCAACAATTTACAAATTATCTTGTTAAAGTTACTAATGTTGGCCTCAACATCAGCCCTCTCTATCATCTTCAAATTGAACAACTGAAGCTTCAAGTACAGGCGATTCTCAAGAGATTTCTTCGCGTAGATGTCCTTTAATTTCACCCATGTACTTGCTACAGTTTTCTCTCTCATGACATTGTAGAGGACCTCATCTGTTAGCATGTAAGACCTCGTCCATCCCGTACCAATTTCTATGCTTATGTGCATGATGATTGATGCCCTTAACTAAACCTGGACTAGTCATGCATAGTACACACCCAACTGATTGGAACCCCAAGGCTTCAAAACTGATTTCATATCGATCACCCCATCGCCGTAATCATGTAGGTACCACCTGTGCGTCTGTATGACGCTCCGTTAGTGAGATACAGTGCAAAGAATCATTAGTAATCATGTGTGCATGGTGCCATGTACTCCATTTCACACAAGTGCACCACACATGCCATGCACACATGCCCGTGCCATACATGGGTGAGAGACTCTCTACCCATGTGTGTGATGTCACCCTCCCATGCCATCCCTCTCTCATGTGCTCCCCAAAGTCAACTTCTTTCCATACCATACCTTATGTGTGACATCATCACACCATGCCATCCCATGTCCCTTTAATCCACCATTAATTACAAATCATGAATTAATTGTCATAATCCTAGTATAAGCTAACCAAGATCACATTAACTGAATCTAACCACATTTTAACAATTTCTCTACAGATAGTCCTTCATCCCTTAGCATTTCACCATTTTTCTACACAAGGAGAGAGAGAGAGAGAGAGAGAGAGAGAGAGAGAGAGAGAGAGAGAGAAGAGTGATCTTGGTGGGCCATCAACTCCATCAATTCCATCCCTTCCATTCATGTCAACCATCCATCTAATCCATCAAGGTGAGTACACCCCCTCCACTCTTATGGTTTATTCTCCTTTTGATTATTTGGATGATTAATAGCGGTGATGAACTGATGATAATGACGTGATTAATGGTATGGATTCATGGGAGAATACATATAAAAAGATGATTAATAGTGGTGATGATATGATGACAATGATGTGATTAATGTTGTGGGTGCATAGGAGAATATATAATAATAATAATAATAATAATAATAATAATTTGTTATAGATTTTATGGGGGATCCATTGATAGTGGGTCCCACCAGAATTTTATACGCCATCCAAGCCGTCCAAAGTGTGGTCCATTGGGCTGGCCACACACACATACACACATGTACACACGTGTACATCACACCAAAATAAAAACAAAAAAAACAAAAAAATAAAAAAAATATTGGTGGACGCTATTGCTGCCAGCGTCCAGAAGACGCTGCAGCAAGCAGTGTCCCAATTGGTTTCAAGGGGCAGGGGCTATGGACCCAGAACAGGACCCACCCCTGATACATGTATTTAATCCACACCATCCATCCAATTTCCCAGCTCATTTTAGGCATTGAGCCGAAAAATGAAACCAATCCAAATCTCTGGTAGGCCACACCATAAAAAAATCATATTAGTGGTAATAAACTGATAGGGCCCACTGTGATGTTTCTGTATGTCAAAAAATGCTGAATATTGGGCTTGTTAGATTCCTCCTAGGCTATAGAATCCAACAGATGGAGTGGATCATCATGATGTGGGCCCCACCTATGAAATACCATAAGAAAATAAAAAATAAAAAAATAAAAGTAAAAATAAGTGAGGGGGTGACGCTGTTGCTGCCAGCACCCCAATAAGCAGGGGACGGTGGGCCCCACCACTAGTGCTACCGTGATGTATGTTGGACATCTACACCGTGCATTTGATGGGTCCCCTTTTAAAAATGGGATACCCCAAAAATTAGCCATACACGAAACTCAGGTGGCCCACACCGTAAAAAAAATAATAAAATAGGAAGCTAGATAAATCAGCAATATTTGTGGGTCTGATCATGAGGTATGTATTATATCCAAACTGTCCATCCATTTGGTGAGCTTGTCTTAAGGCTTGAGAAGAAAACTAAGACAGATCTAACTATCAAGTGGTCCACACTACAAAAGCAACAGAGGATTGAACGTCTACCATTGGAACCCTTTTTGGGTCATAAAAGTTTTAGAAAAATATGAAATTTGTTCTTCCTATAAATTTAGGTCATTGTGACCTTATGAATAGATTGAATAGAAAATAAACGTTATGATGGGCCCTATGAATTGTTTAACAGTGAAATCATTATCTTCACTGCTATTTATAGTTAGGTCCAGATAATCTTTGGATATGATTCCTTTTTGCTCTAAAATGATCTCTAAATATAGATAAATAGTGGAGATATAATAAATACATCATTTTGGGACCCATGTAACTTTGATCTCCTTGAACCGTTCGTACAACTCGAAACTCAAGTATATAAAATCACTTGCTGGGTCCACCTGAAATTTGGATGCATCTGAAACTTAGACTAACCCCTTAACCAAGTGGGACACACATAATGGATGGGCTAGATTTGTGAACCACGCCTTGGTGACCCAACAAATGATTATGAATGTTTAATGGATGGTAACCCTCTCAACTTGTGTGTGTGGTATGGTCCACACGAGCCACAGATTGACTTGATTTTAAGCCAAGAGGCCCACCTGATGTCTATATCAAATCTGCACCGTACATTATCTTTGATAGACCATTTTAGTACATGAGCCCAAAAATAAAGCTAATCCAAATTTTAGGTAGGCTGCACCACACGAACAGTAGAAAATGAACATTTACCATTAAAGACTCCCTGTGGGTCTACCATAATGTATTTGATTTATTGAGTCCATACATCATCCTTGACCAACCCATTACATGGTATGGTTTTAAAAAAAATTAGGCTGATCCAAAGTCCACCTAGACCATACCACTTGAAACAGTAAGGAAAGAACTCTTATAACTAAAGTTTTCCTAGGGCCGACGTTAATGATGCAATGTATATCCATACCATCCATCGACCTTACCGGATTGTTGGAGTGGATCCTAACGTGAGGTGGGTCATACACAACTCAACCTCATGGAAAATCCTCGTGGACTCCACCGCATAGGACCCATTGTAAATTGCATTGGTGTGTGGGCCCAAGAATGTTAAGGCCCAGTTAAGGTATAATCATGTCGTCCCAAAAGAAGAAAATCATGTTAGGGTAAAGCCGCTAATGGAATATCTATCTTGCGAATGATATGGTGTAATTCTGAATACAATTAATGCTCGTGATTATGATAGCTATGGATGATATTAGTGATGTTAGTGATTATGGTTAATAGAAGTATGTGATTTAATATCTTGATTAATGTTGTTCTACTTCCTAGCATACTAAATTTATTTACTTGACCATGTTGATATTGATCATACTCATGCACCATAGAATGATGGTATGTGCAAGTGTAATTCAATACATTTGTTCATGTGTAAGAATGTCTTCTTCAGTTTAGTCACATGGCCATGGATTGATATAGTTGATAGTGGCATGTGATGATTGTATATCATTTTGGCTTAAAGGTTAAAGCAGACCCTAAACTCATGGCATTATATGCATACCACATGAACTTGAACGTATGCCTTATATAATTGCTTGAATTCATGCATAATCATGGCATACATGATGATCGAAATACCACAGTTGTGCCGTATAACATGAGTTGGATCTTGACGATGAAATGTACATCTATGATGAAGGCTTGGGTTGTCCCTAAAAATGAACGGGACACCGTAAGTGTAGAAATAGTAGGGGATGATGTGCCCCTTAGGTTGAAAGTCCCTAAAACCCTATGCTAGTTAGGGATGCCTCATCATCGGGCCGAGTGGATACATGGGTTATGGATTTGACTCCCACTGACGAGGTCAGGTTGAGAAGAGGTGGGTCCAACCTTCTTAAGGACTGAGGTGCAAACAGGGACTGGTTTGACCCGCCGACGAAGAGAAGCGCAAATGAGGTCCGCTGCTGGCATGCCGGGCAGAAGTCCACCGCAGGGCGGGTATGCGAGGTCGATTATAAAATTGCGGTAATGACCGCTTTACTTGAAGTAGGAATATGCCAATATGTCCTAGAGGGGGGTGAATAGGACTTTTTAAAATTTTATGCTTATTAAAATCCCATTAATCTGATCTTGAGTAAATAGACATGCATTACATCATAATATCTTCAAAATAACTCTACGACTTCCAAGCCAAGTGGAGGATCCAATCATAAAACTAATTCATAGAATAAATAGATATATATCAGAGTTTATGATGGATATGACTGTGTGTGAAGTGTGATCACATATGAGATTATTTAAAGAAATCACATAGATAATAAGAGACAAATAACAATCACAAACACAATCATTTTTATAGTGGTTCGACTACTTTTCTACTCCACTCCTGGCAGATGCACCCAACCCTTGAGTGTGCCGGATTTCACTAAGGAGGATTCACATGGTTCACCCCCAAACCCAAGGTTTTAAATCAGGTTCACCTTTAACCTTTACAACCTACACCTAGGATGACTGTTTATGCTCCCACGAGCAAGGGTCACCTTTAACCTTTACAACCCTTGACTGGCTGCTCGATGACACAAACTCAAATGTCATACACTTTTAAAACCTTTTGCCAGCTGGTCGAGAAAATCGAACATGCATCGATATCATTGGATTTCGAACTCCGGTATCATCAATACGAGGTTTGATTCCTCGGCACATGAAAATGAGAGAGACTTGCCTTGGAAATATTCCAGGTGAAGGATATAATTGAGGCACACTCGATATCATCAGAATTTGAATGTCGATGATATCGAAGGTCGTGTCGATGCATCGATAAATCTAAAGATTTTATCAGTGAGCTTGTCAAAAAATTTATGTCCATTCTTGATGCAATCGATCCGGCCTCGATATCATCGATATTTGAATATCGATTCTATCGAGTGACCCTCTATCTAAGATAAAAACCACCTGAAAATATCTGCTGGAAAACTGTGTTTGAGACAGATATCATCGAAGGCCTTTTGATATCATCGATATTTGAATTTCAAGGATATCGAGGGGTACTTCGATATATCGAAGGTCTACATGATTTTCTTTAGAAAAATAGGGACACAAACGCTCTGCTGTCGATTTTATCGAGTCAACTTCGATAGACTAGATTTTCAAATATCGATGATATCGATAGGGGTATCGATACATCAATATATCCGTCCAGATGAATATGTGGTTGCTGGACATCTTTTGTCCTCACTTCGATGGTATCGATTGAGCATCGAGGACATCGACAACGCATGTCGATAATATTGATCAGTATATCGATAAAATCAACAGAGCTAGAAAACTTAGAGATTTTTTGAATTTTGAAAAAGTTTTCTAACTCAAAACCCTATGATGTTCTAATTTGTTTTAAGGGTTTTAATCATGTAGTGTTTTGAGACAAGGTATGTGAGGCTTAGATTTACCTATGGTGAGTTCGTGTACACATCTGGTTGAGGCAGACGCTTTGATCGATCTTCCTATAAGGCTCTACAGTCTAACTGACTCAACACTCACGCTAATTGACAAACCTGGGCACTTTCAATCTCCCCTTTGTCAATTATGTGACAAAATACCAAACCACCCTAGAACAGCTTCTATACTGACATCCTAAATTGTGTGCACATACACTTTATACAATTTTACAATTTAATCTAGTGGGCACACACATAATCATTCAAAAGGATTCAGAAGCTGCTCCCCCTATCTGCAAATTGCCTTTATCTTGGTGCAGTTGCTCCCCCTAACACCTGCAACACCATACACAAGTAAGGACACATTTCCTGTCGGGGTGTTTGAATCGTTCTCCCCTTTTTGTCAGTCATTGACAAAGATAGATAGAGAGTATATTGATTGAAGTTTGCAGCTTTAGGGAGAACTACCATTCAGAAAGCATACATATAGAAAAGATAGATGCATAATGATTAAAATAGTGAATTTAGACATCTCATATTTGGATCCAATGTATGCAGAGCAGACCAAGTAAGCTAGTGAAATAGCTAAGCTGGATAAACACAACATTAAATGCATCACATACCATTTGCAAAGATCATGAGATAAAACAGGGCAATCAAGATGTGAGAATTATAATTAACCATGGCCCATAATATCCAAATATATATACATATATATATATATATACATATATATATATACATATACATACATATATATATATATATATATATATATATATATATATATATATATATATACTGCCCATGGTTGATAGTAGTATAACATTAAAATCAAAAGAGAACAAGTCCCCATCATGGTAACAAAAAAAACTGTCAGATTTGTTAGTTGAATAGCCATCTCATACACATGTAAAGACGCAGGGCAATTAAAAAGATATCCATGCCCAATGTTGTGCTGAGAATCAGAGTGTTGAGATGGCATGAAGACCATTGATACTACGGGGTTGATGATGATAGTGTCGCATCATCTCTGCGACAGGTAAACAAGTCGATCAATTGTTGGACAGACTGTTGGACGCTAGACATCATCTTTTCAAGTGTGAAAAATCTCACATCATGTCCCCCTAACTTGTCTTCTATCTGAGCTAAACCACGCTGCATCGCACCAACTTTGTCTTGGTGGAACTTGACATGCTGAGTTGGAGCCGAACCACTTGGTTCAGGAGCATACTATGGCTTTATCGGATCTACACTAGTTGGAGCAGTGCCTTCCGCCATTTCTTCATCTTCATGAATAGCCTCCTCAGAATCCTCATCCTTATACTCATGAAACTTAAGGTCCGATTTTCGTATATTGACCTTGTTAAAGTGCTGAAGATGACGTATAGGATCACTTGTTTGAGGGATACCAATTTTATCACAAATTTCATGGATGATGTGAGGAAAGGGTAAGCATACTGCTCTGGACTAATGAATGACGCTTGATATTTGGTGGAGTATCAAGGTAGGCAGACAAAGTTTGACTCTAGTGGTGACATAGTATATGATCATGGTCATGAATCCGGTAAGATCAGAACAATTTGGTCCATGAGGATAAGCATTTGAACAAAATATCTTATGCAAGATGCGGTATCAAGGGTGAAAATATTTTTCTTTTAGGGTATTTCCCTGATACCATGGGATATCTCGACCTTGACACAGAATTTAGTAATTGAAGACTGAGTGATAGGATTTTCGAGATTAAGGTCAGACAATCCAACTGGGGATAAGGTTAAGTCGAGAATGCAAGCAATGGATTTTACAGTAATCTCAACACTATCATCTCCAACTGTGATAGTAAACGATGGTGGTTCTAGTGTTGGAGAGTGACAATATACAAAGAACTGATAAGTCCGCTCATTGTGGCATGCTCCCCGAAAATCAAGAAGAGGAAGCCAGTCGATTGCCTCTAACAGAGCTTTTATGTTGTAGGGTTTTATATAGTTCTTGTCAACCCTACTCTCACACACCAGATGCCTCCAAGAATATTTTTCAAGAATGTGTGGAGGAGGATTTACAACAGTTTTTGGTGATGCTGGCGCTGCATCCGGAGCTTCTTTATGTTGAGACTATGTCCTGCCCTTTCCTTTTGAAGCCACGATCTTCTTTCTACTAGGCCGAGATGATTCTCCAATGGCCGAAGACTTCCCTTTTTTCCTTACTCATTTGGTACACCACAGATAGATATTTGAAGGATGTTTGATATCTTCCTGACGAGGTTACGAGCAGGCAGACCAAGAAAAATGAGCAGGTAAAAGAAAAAGAATAGTCACAAGTAATTTTTCCCGCTTGTCTACCTTTTATCGGGTGGCAATCTTCAATATCATCGATCATTGTTTCGATGATATCGAGATATCCTGCTCGATATTATCGGGCCTGTCTTCGATATCATTCTCAATCATGAGACTTTTCACATTCTAAAGAGGCGTCGATGATATCGACCCTTGATCGATTAATAGAGAATGACTTATCGACAGATATATCGAAGATGAATAATTTTCATTTTTTCGCACTACTTCGACAAACATACATGTATAATGTGGTATATCTTTGAATCAACAATATACACAGCAAAATTTAGTACAAGTATTGTATAACCAAAAATAATAAACATCATGATGTTTATACAAAAGATGAGGTGAGAGACCTCAGATATAACATTAAAAGTTCAACAAAAATTGCATCATTTCAGCAAATATCCAAATTTCGATCCATGACCTGGACTTGTCTTTTCAAGCTTAACATTTCAGGGCATATGAATAGAGTGAGTTATCAGACAATTCATCTTTTCTTTCACTATCCATTTTGCGACAGAAGTTTTTACTGTGGTAGATTTAGTTTTCATATATCTCACCCACTTGATTCAATGACTCCTTCATTCTGTCATTCATTCTAGGTGGTGATGGATGAATATTTCTTTTAACCAATCTCCTAGGTGAACTTTCGACATTCTGTATTTCTCTAGTCGGTTTGAATTTACCAATATGATTTTGACCAGGGTTATGTGGAGTCCTTCTAGGTGTCAAACATTTAAACTTATAATGACCTAAATCACCACATAAATGACAAACTGGAGTAGTTCTAGTATTACTTCCTGAAGCAGTTCTTCAGTCTTTTGTGTTGCATATCCAGTCTTTGATTTAGATTTATCATATCCTAAGCCAGTCTTGTCCTTTCCAGGTCTTCCCATACCTAAGAGTTTTTCTAGCTTCTCACCACTTTAGGAAAACTTGTAGTTTAGCTTAGCGAATTTTCTAGATTCTTCTAAATCAAACAAGAGTGTATGATTTTCATTTTGAAGGAGCATGTTTTTATCTTTTAATTGCTCAACCTGTTTGCTTACTTTTTTTGACTCGAATTTAAGGAAGGTGTTAATTCTCTCAAGTTTATCATTATCTGAATGATATTGCTGTAAATCATTGATTAGATGTGTATTAATTTCCAGAGTTTTATCCAAATTTTTTTGCAGCAATTCCTTTTTGTTTTCAGATGTTCCATGTCTTCTAATAATGTTGATGCTATGGATGTAAAGTTGATTATAAGCATCTTGTAGTTTGTTATGTACTTCTTCTTCTTCCTTTTTAGTTTCCTCATCATCTGATGGAAATGATTCAATGGCTTGGTGTTCTTTCTCATTCTCAGTTTCACTGGGAATGATTGGAGCAGTGGAGACCATAAGGATTTTCAAAGATTTCTGATCTCATCGCTCTCTAAGTCGCTAGATTCTGAGTTTGACTCTTCTGTATCATCCCATGTGGCAGCCATTGCCTTGCCCTTAGTTTTTCTGTTTGGGCATTCAGTAGACAGATGTCTAAACTTCTGATAGGCATAACATTGTGGTTCTTTGGTCTTTTTACCAGATTTACCTGCAGACTGTCTGTTATCCATCCTTCTTCCTTTAAGTGGACGGCCACGATTTTTTTGAAAGAACTTTCTGAATTGTTGAGCCAACAAAGCCACTTCCTCATCTTCATCGTCTCTTTCACTTCCAATGTCCTCATTTGCTGTTTTCTTTGAAGTTTTGAGGACATTAGTTTTGGATTTAGGGGTTTGTTTGAAGTGTAGTTCAAATGTTTGTAGGGAACCGACTAGTTCTTCTACTTTCATTTCATTTATGTTTCTACATTCTTCAATGGTTGTTACTTTAAGATTGAACCATTCTGGTAATGATCTTAAAATTTTCCTATAGATTTTTGGTATTGGAACTTTCTCTCCCAATCCATCCATGGAGTTGCAAATGATATTCAACTTTGTGAAAAACTCCATGAAGGTCTTATGCTCTTCCATTCTTAGGCTTTCAAACTGTGATGTCAGGAGTTGTAGTTTTGATCTCTTCACAGTGCTTGTTCCTTCATGGGTTGTTTCCAACAAATCCCATGCTTCCTTGGATATCCCACACATACTGATTTGATTGAAAATATCTTAGGACACAGCACAGTAGATAGCATTTATAGCTTTGGCTTCAGCAGTTTGGTTTTCTTTGTCAAATGCTATCCACTTCTCTATAGATTTTGGTTTGGTGATGGTTGTGCTATTATCAAGTACTTTTTGTTCAGATAGTGGCACATATCCTCTTTCAATTATATCCCAAACATCATGATCCAAGGATATCAGAAAGTAGTGCATTCTAGCCTTTCGGTATGTATAATTTGATCCATCAAATACTGGAGGTCTAGAGAGCGATGAGCCCTCTCGTTTGGCCATATTCCCAACTTCAGTCAAGATCACTCTCTAGGAGGTGAAGCCCTTAAAGAGAGACCCGCTCTGATACTAATTGAAATTACGGTAAAAACCGCTTTACTTGAAGTAGGAATATGCTAATATGTCCTAGAGGGGGGTGAATAGGACTTTTTAAAAATTTTATGCTTATTAAAATCCCATTAATCTGATTTTGAGTAAATAGACATACATTGCATCAAGATATCTTCAAAATAACTCTACGGCTTCCAATCCAAGTGGAGGATCCAATCATAAAACTAATTTATAGGATAAACAGATATAGATCAGAGTTTATGATGGATATGACTGTGTGTGAAGTGTGATCACATATGAGAGTATTTAAAGAAATCACACAGATAATAAGAGACAAATAACAATCACAAACACAGTCATTTTTATAGTGGTTCGACTACTTGTCTACTCCATTCCTGACAGACGCACTCAACCCTTGAGTGTGCCGAATTTCACTAAGGAGGTTTCACACGGTTCACCCCAAACCCAAGGTTTTAAATCAAGTTCACCTTTAACCTTTACAACCTACACCTAGGCTGACTGTTTATGCTCCCATGAGCAAGGGTCAATACATCGCACCCAATTTTAGGCACACTGGCTAAGGATCCACATAAGGAACTTAACTGTTTATGCTCTCATGAGCAAGGGTCAATATAACACACCCACTTTTAGGCACACTGGCTAAGGATCTTCCACAAAACCCGAACTATTTATGCTCTCCACAGAGCAAGGGTTAACACAACGCACCCACCACTTACACTCCCACTGGAGGCCTCCTAGAGGACTTTTAAGGGGTGAGAAACACCTTAGATCCGATTCTACAAAGAAATGATCATAAGGGTCCTCTGGACTCTGATAACTTACAGATAAGCAAATGAGTCCCTTTTAGCTTATTGTTGAAGATCTCCTCCTTTGTTGATGAAGAGTCTTCTACTTCCTTGAACCGCAACTCAGAAGATGTATCAATGCATGGCGACGGGTTGAGACAAGGTTATGATGGAATCCTATGTCAAATATTTTCCTATAAAGGAGATAGAGTGATTCCAATCATCTATGCATTCAAGGTATCCCAGCTCAATGATTTTCCATTAAGATGGTAGCTGGAGGATCCTTGAATGCCGAAGTTCATTCCCTAATCCACTTTGATGATGAGGGTGGATTGAGGATGAACTCCCTTGAGAGAAAGGGCTTTGGGTAAATGATCTAAGGTTAAACACTCAAAAGCACTCTCTTCTTTCTCTACTAGCAACTAAAGACAAGCTCTCTAAATATAGGTAAAAGCTTCCAACGGATATAAAACAGTCACATTTATGACAGAGTTCGATATCATAGAACAGGGATGATATTATTAAGCGTATACTCTCGATTGCATCGACTAGCCGCTCGATGACACAAACTCAAATGTTATACGCTTTTGAAACCTTTTGCCAGCTGGTCGAGGAAATCGAACATGCATCGATATCGTCGAATTTTAAACTCCGATATCATCGATACGAGGTTCGATTCCTCGACACATGAAAATGAGAGAGACTTTTCTTAGAAATATTCTAGGTTAAGGATATGATCGAGGCACACTCGATGTCATCGAAATTTGAATGTCGATGATATTGAAGGTCATGTCGACGCATTGATAAATCCAAAGATTTTATCAGTGAGCTTGCTGGACAGTTTATGTCCATTCTCGATGCAATCGATCTAGCCTCGATATCATCGATATTTGAATATCGATTCTATCGAGTGACCCTCGATCCAAGATAAAAACCACCTGAAAATATCTGCTGGAAAACTGTGTCCAAGACCGATATCATTGAAGGCCTTTCGATATCATCGATATTTGAATTTCGAGGATATTGAGGGGTACTTCGATATATCGAAGGTCTACATGATTTTCTTTAGAAAAACAGGGACACAAACGCTCTGCTATCGATTTTATCGAGTCAACTTCGATAGACTCGATTTTCAAATATCGATGATATCGATAGGGGTATCGATACATTGATAAATCCGTTCAAATGAATATGTGATTGCTGGACATCTTTTGTCCTCACTTCGATGGTATCGATTGAGCATCGAGGACATCGACAGCGCATGTCGATAATATTGATCAGTATATCGATAAAATTGATAGAGCTAGAAAACTTAGAGATTTTCTGAATTTTGAAAAAGTTTTCTAACTCAAAACCCTATGATGTTCTAATTTGTTTTAAGGGTTTTAATCACCTAGTGTTTTGGGACAAGGGATGTGAGGCTTAGATTTACCTATGGCGAGTTCGTGCACACATCCGGTTGAGGCAGACGCTTTGATCGATCTTCCTATAAGGCTCTGCATTCTAACTGACTCAACACTCACGCTAATTGACAAAGCAAGGAACTTTTAGATTACTAGTGTCTGGTGCATGTGTGTCGACCACGATGTTTCCCATGATATACAGTTGGTGGAAGTCCACCGTAGGGCGGGTAGGCGAGGTCGATTACAAGTTTCTGGTACATGGCTGTCGAACACAGTATTTCCCGAGTTATACAGTCATGATTTGGCATGACAATACGATGATGATGATGTGATTATGGATGCGTGTAATACGGTTATGACTGTGGTATAAGAGAAATGAAAATATGACTTGGTGATGCTGGTAGTATTGACTCAGAGTATTATTATGATGCATATGCATTACATTGGCATTGGCATCATTCCTTACGTACTACACGCCTTTCACCATATATGATTTTTTCGTGGCATATTTATCTTGCTTGCATGTAGGACGCACTGCACACACATGTGTACTCACTAGGTTTTTTGCCTAAGCTTCCTATTTCTCCTTTTTTTAGGGCAGGAGTAGCTTGAAAGACTTAGCTTTCTCGATGCATTGTATCTATTTTTTGATTTGGCAATGTTGACGTTGTGTGCCTTTTGGAAAGCATGGTAACCATCAGGATTTATAAGGGAGAGTGTTGCTTGGTATTTTGATCATGGATCTTCATGCTCAGGTATTATTAAAAAAATAAATAATATTATTCAATAAAAAATCTTCCTTATGGTGCGTCGAACTCGGGACTTGGTGTATGGAAGTCGAGTGCCGGATTCAGGGCATCATGGAAGCTGTCCCTCCCTGGATTTGGGACGTGACATAGCCATAATTGGATAGAGGTTCTCTCCTTCTTATCCATATTGTTCCATTCATCATCTGTCATGGATTTTGGCGGCTTCTCAAGGACCGCATCGTCCAATCCTTACTGAATTATGAGACCAGTCATCTTGACCTTCCATAGTTCAAAATTATTTTTTCCAAAATAGTTCTTAACATCGAACTTAGTATTAGAAGCCATTGATGTAACACCTCGAATTTCCAACGTTTGAGTCTTTGCTCATCCTGGGAATTTTGGCGTTAATTCCATGCACACGTCGTTTAGATTGTGTGATTAAATTCATACGTTCTGAGTATTCAAGCATCAACTCATGAAAAGGAAATTCTTTGTATTTATTATTCCAACTAAAAGGAAAAAAAGTTCAACAAATCATTAAATGCTCACTAAGATGGGATCTTATTACAAATTCAAGTCGCTGTGGAAATGTAAATAAAAGGGAAGTGGTTCTTTGGGTCTTCAACTTGTTCGTCACATGCATCATCTACACAGTTGGAGAGGGTCAACGCCCTACTCATAGTGATGATCATTCCTTTAAAGTTTACAAAGATTAAATACTTTAGAAGAGTATTAAAAGAATACCAATATACCTCATGGTCCACATACACAAGGAATATCGGTGTGTGTTATATTTTACATGAAGTGCATGCCTAGTAGAGCATGTGCGATCCATCATACGTAGTGATCATGATTTCAAGGTGTAAGACAGTTTAGTATATCTGACTCGCCCTGCATTCTCACACTATAGAGATTCGTCGGTGTGTCCAACGTTAACGTGGTTTTACGCGAACATCTCGAGGTGACACAACGATGCGGTTGGGGGATTTATGTAACACAATGTGTTCATGGAGTGACTATTTGCGACAACCAATCCCGAAAAGTGATGTAACACACATGGCAATTTACTTACATCGATCGTGCACCACACCAACTAACCCATGGAATTGCGTGCCGACTAAGAGGGCCGCTACCCGTAACGCATTGCATCCACAACGTTATATTGACCATTAGAAGTATGATTTCAAGCACAATACGTGCATGAACAGTAAATAAAATGAGGAAAGAATACAATAGGGATTCAAAGGTGTATTAGTAATGTAAGGTAGAAACTACGAAGGTTCTTTGTAGAAAATTAAAGGAAAACCCTCACCTTGCTTGTTGATCTTCAGAGATGTTCTTTATGGTTAGATTCTATTCTAATTCGACTGTTTTAAGTTAAACTTCAATTAGGTTTAAACCTCTAAGGGTACTAGATTTAGATTATACTAAGATGAGTTGCGCATCAATGGTTTTAATTTACTATGTTTAGGTCCATCCCACCACTGAGTGGACTTGATCAGGTGTGATGGGCTCCTATTGCATGGGAAATTTAGGAAGGAAAGAGAAAAAGAAAAGAAGAGCAAGAAAGGAAGTTAGGATCTGAACCGTGCTGCTGGTGTTGATTCAAAATCGCAACAGTCGAAGGCTGCCTCCTTCTCCTTCTTGGAGACTGGTTGAACTTGGACTAGTCTCCCTCATTCTTCTTCGCATTTATCCCTCTCTCTCTCTATTTTGTTTGTAGCCGAATAGATGGTAGGCCTTTTATAGCAGGTTTTAAAATTTTTGGAGAGTTCCTACATAACTTTGTATGCCTAGAGAGTGTGTAACCGGATCGAAACCGGAGTACTTGGAGTGTATTATCCTTCATTTCCGGTTTTCTCTGGTCTTCATCCTTCCATTCGACTTATCTGGGCCGTTAGACGCCCATTGATTTATCGGCATGTCAGCTAAGGGGCCCTGATCGGACGAACCTGATGGGTCTCTTGTTGAGAAACCATACGTTGTTTTCATGTGGATTCGTCCCACCCCATTCTTCTTTCTTGTGGACATTTACAGGTGAGTCGGATTGTCTGTCCGATGCCCCCTGGCCTACTAAATCTATGGTCGACGTGAGATCTTCACGATGCTACGGAGATGTTCTTTTCACACTTCCGTGTGGAACCGGGTAAAATGGCCATACAATTTGGTCAAGATTGGGATGATTCCTTCCCTATGTCATTCGAAAATATTCCAGCTGTATCTCAACATTTGCAGGTGTAACACCCCGAACTTTTCAATACCTGAGTATTGAAAGTTCTTCAGTGTTACTATGAAATTTAATGTAATACGTATGTGTGTACAATATTAATCTAACTATCCCAACCTTACACCTATTTCCTGACACGAACCCAACTATTGGGAATGATCTCCATTTAATAGATCAAGCCATCTGACCGTTGATTTTAAAACAAGACCAACCATCATGATCCTTTAAATGAATTGGCAAATAACCCTCCATCTATAATGATTCAGACATAAGTTCTTTTATAAAAATTACTTAGAAACGTACCTACAATCATGCAGAACCATTAGATGTCACAAAACTCTTAGATCACAAATAATTACAAAAATGCTATTAACCTAGGCCACTAAATTCCAGATCACATGGTTCCCATGATCCATTTAATGTGAAATCCTACACCATGCCTGTGTATCATAAATTAGCCTTACATGTCAAATTTCAACCCTTAGAGCATTGTAAAAGTGGCCTAATTGATAAATCAGCCTGTAACCATTGATTTTGTTGTCCATCAAGTGAAGAAACCTCGTAGATACTCGTAATTAGACATTTCCCTTCATATGAACCGAGTGGATTCACTTGAAATCATCACAAGTGGACCCCACTTGTAGTGCATGTGCATAGTGTACGACACTGGGGGTGCACTGAACTAGTCATCGGGTTAAACGAAATCCCAAAAACGGAGGATTTCCTTCCTCCCGCAATGGACGGACAACATCCGTTTTGGGATGTACTGGGGCCCAACGTCAACAACCAGATGGCCAATCCAAACCGTCCATCATGAATCCCGGACAAAAATGTCCCAAACCTAGGTAGTCTGACGTCAGACTGTACCCGGGTGTACACACTACACCCCGCAAAAGAGAGACCTCTGCGCTGCAGTGTTAATGGACAACATCCATTTGGAATCAATATGGCCCACCATCACAATGATGATGAGCAATCTGGACCATCCATCATGAACAACTCTCATTTTCGACCAAGGCCAACCCCCTTTCGCACCAAATCCAACTGAGGCAGAATTCTGTCCGTAAACCTTCCTCAAGGAATGCCAAAAGAACCGATTCGATTCTAAACTCCCTACATAAGAAACCTAAAGGAGGCTGACTTGGATTGATCAGAACCATCCAAAACAGAGGCGAGACAGAATTCTGTCCGTAAACCTTCCTCAAGGAATGCCAAGAGAACAGATTCGGTTCTAAACTCCCTACGTAAGAAACCTAAAGGAGGCTGACTTGGATTGATCAGAGCCATCCAAAACAGAGGCGAGACACTTCCGACCTCACCCTAGCTGGCCGAATGAAGAAAGAATACCAAGATAAATAGGGGAAAGAATCGGAAAGAAGAACCGCAACTTCCTTGCGGTATGATTCCAATCCTATCTACGCAAACTGACATTGCGTAAGGCAACTCTCTGGATTCTTGTTGCGTAAACAGGCCACACAAGGAGTTTTGTAAGAAGGATTTAGATGCACTCACACCTATAAAAAAAGAGACCCTTCGTCCGACGGTGAGAGAGAGAGAGAGAGAGAGACAGAGGAAGAGACAATCTAGTAGCTCCGTTTGGCACATAAAGAGTCATCGGAGAAAGAAAGAAGGAAAGAAAGAAAGAAAGAAAGAAAGAGAGACAGAGGAAGAAAAGAAAAAGAAAGAGAAGAGAAAGAGAAAGATAAAGAAAAAAAGAAAGAAGAAGAAAAGAAAAGAAAAGAGAGAGAGAGAGAGAGAGAGAGAGAGAGAGAGAGAGAGAAGAAGAAGAAGAAGAAGAAGAAGAAGAAGAAAATGGGGGTGTTGTGGGCTGAGCCGTGACCCATTGATCCCAATTTGGGATTAGGTTCAAGTTGAATCTGATGTCCGCAGAGGTAAGTAGGTAATTTCAAACCCTTTAACGATAATTCTTATCATCTATTAGCTTTACAAAAGTTTTAATTCCAAAAGAAACACACGATTGTAGATTTTTAAAGAGTTATGTCAAACTAAGCCGACTCAGCAGAAGTATTCACTAAGCTATGGGTTTTTAGTGGTTGAGAATAGTTGCTACAAGAGGAAACTTACTCATTTAAGTAAGGTCCGATTCAAGTTCTCTTAATTTGATTAGTAATTGAGTTACCATGTGGTTTAGGGTAGAAATTTGTCCTAAAGTATGTATATGGACATATAGCCTTGGTCGAGGACGATTCGACAACTAGAGGTGAGGGTTTTTATCCTTTAAGCTTACGGTACTTTAAGTTGATATGCTTTATCTTACTAGTTACATATTATGTTTTCATGTTGCTATGATTTCCTTCATGCAATTATTTAATTTATCATCAACAATTATTTGCCCATTTGGGAATTATGATATGATGTTAATTACAAGTGATCTTTATGAATTCATGTGGAGCGATGGATATAGGCTTTGCCCTTGCCTTTATCAATTTGTTTAAGTTAGCCCTTGCTACTCATCTCTTTTGAGTTGGCCCTTACCACTCATTATTTTCGAGTTGGCCATTGCCACTCGCATTTTTTTGTTGAGTTAGTCATTGTAAATGATATGTTGTATATCAAGCACCCTGTATTGTCAAATTTTATAGTGACAAAGCACTATAGAATGATGGACTTGTTCATGATGGAAAGTTCACCTTCAAGTGACCTTCAAGTGATGGAAAGTTCACCTTCATATAAAGATGTGTTACAAGCCATGAAGACTGTTCTATCTATATCAACTTCATGTCCAACATCAACTTCAAGTGCCACATCGACTTCAAGTTCAAGACCAGGTTCAAGTACATGTTCAAGTTCTAGACCAAGTTCAAGTGCTACTTCAAATGTAAGATCAAGTTCAAGTACACTTCATAGTCAAGAAAAAGATCAAGTTTCAAGTATACAAGTTCAAGCTTCAAGTACTTCAAGAAGAAGATCTACCGGATCTACCAAAGTTACAATTCAATGTTTAACATTTCAGGTATAAATGATGTTAGAAAGACCTTAGGTTTAGGTCATGCATATTGCACATTTATTATAGGTCATTATGCTTATTATATAGGCTTTGCTTCGACTAGTCCTAGTCAATGTTTGACTAGTCCAAGCTCTGGCTCGACCAGTCAAGGGTTTTTCTTGACCAATCCAGGTTTAAATTCAAATTTTTGGATATTTCTGGTAGGTCTTCGACTAGTCGAGCACCCCACTCGACTGGTCGTAGAGACTAGATAGACTAGTTGAACAGGGCTCAACTCAAACTCCAGTAACCATTTTGAGCCTCACTCGACCAGTCGAGTACTATGCTCGACCAGTCGAGGGTCAGTTTTATCCAATCAGGCTAGAATTTTTGAAATTTGGTTGCTCCCAGGACTAGTCGAGGCTGACCATAGACCAATTAAGGGAACCGTTTTTCAGCCTATAAATAGAGGACTTTTCTCAGCTTTTTTCATTCATTCCAAGCCAATTCAAGTCACCATTCTGAGAGAGAAGTCTCCGTGATTGTCAAGATATTGTTCGGTAATTTAAGATTCTTTTTATAGCTTTTTGATTTCTAATTTCTTGATCTCTTGCTAGTTCAATCTGATCTGATAAAAGGGAATCTAATCTACCCTTTTTGAGATCCAAGAAATTGAATCAAAGTATCCCAAGGTCGGATTAATTTAAAATTCATTTAGACCTAGAACCCTTCTATATGTGTGATTAAACATTAGACATCTTCATCTTCAAAGAAGCGGTTTTACTGGGCTACATCGAAGAAGAATCTTCAGATAAGTATTTTCATTTACTGCTTTTGGTTTGTGAGATTTCCAGAATATCTCTATTGTGATTTTGACTGAGATAGCTAAAAAACCTCAGCGTAGGGTTTTTAATTATGGTAGCCCATTGAAAACGCAATTATAAAGGTTTTAAGGTGAACCTTGGAAAACCTTCTTTTATAATGAAAGCCAGTATCATGTGAGTTGTGATTATTGGGAGTGGAGTAGGTGCGGCTGTTTTAGAATAGTTGGTGTACACACTAAACCACTATAATTCTTGGAGGTTGGTGGATGATGATGATGATGATGATGTATGTGATTTTTGTGTGGTAAATGCTTCTATTTATTTCATATACTTATGGTGAATGTTGTAGTAGTTAGATTTGTTTCAATTACTTCTTGTATTAGTTTAAGTTTTTGATCCTTACTGAGTTCAAGAAATTAGGTTGTCCTACCATAAACAATGCTTATATCAAGCTCAATACTATTGTAATTGAGGTTGTTATTTGTTTCAGCTATCTGCACTATATTCTGTATTTATTTTTTTATTTAACATATTCCTATTCACCCCCCCTCTAGGACTGAGAGCTTGCCCTTTTCAGCCATTGCTACTCTTCTTATTATTGAGTTAGCCATTACCACTCTCCTCTTTGTTGAGTTAGCCATTGATACTCATCTCCTTTATATGTTAGCCTTGTGCTACCTACCCTTATGGCTTAGGCATGTGTCTTAGATTCCAAAACTCCCATGATTCAATAGATTTGCCTCTTTCGTGTAAGTACTATGTTGGGTATTCCGCTTCTAATGATCAAATAAATATCGTGAACGTAATGCATTTTTGGTAGTGGCCCCTGGGGTGACACATAATTCCATGTTTCATGGGTAGTGGTGCATAAATCAATGTAAGTAATTCGCAATGCATGTTACATCACTTCTGGGATTGGATGTCGCAAATAGTCACTACATGAACAAATCATGTCACGTAATTCATCCAGTCATGTGTTGTGCTCGTCTTGGGATAACCGCGTAAAACCATGTTAAATGTGGGGCATGTCGGCGAATCTCCGTAAAATGGGATGCGTGGTGAGTTTAATAATTCTAAATCATTTTTTCACATTGTGTGATCGCTAAGTGTGATGATTCACATATACTTTGCTAGGCATGCTTCTCAGGTAAGTTGCTTACGTATATTGATACCTCTCGTAGTTGTGGAGTATGGGACATATCAGAACCTTTACATTACTTTTTATGAATCTCTTGAATTATTGATAATCTTAAAGGATGGCCATCACTATGAGTAGGGCGTAGACCATCTCCAACCGTACAGATGATGCAGGTGACATACAAATTGAAGACCTAAAGGCCCATCTCCCAATGGAAGATCATACCAAAAGAATAAGAAGATAGTTTTATGAATTAGTTTTACACCTCCACTGCGAACTATATAAATGTAATAAGCTCCTATTGAGAGGGCATTTAATTATTTACTAAATTCTTTTACTCTGGCGAAATAATCGATATAGTTGATTTTGTTCTCATGAATGTTACCTTCATAAATAATCGATATAGTTGATTTTGATGACACCTTCGAAGGCATCGACAAACTATCAATGGTATCGAACACCCTCGATGTCATCGAGTGGAACACTAAAACATTCTAGGGACTACAATTTTTTCCGATGGCATCAATAACCTATCGATGGCATCTAACCCCTTCAATGGCATTGAGCAGGACATCTCAATGTGGCCAACAACCAACATGGGATTTTTGGATTTTCTCGATGGCATCGAGCAACTGTTGATGGAATCGAATGGTCTCTCGTTGGCATTGACAGACCCTATTGCTGAAATATTTGAGACATCAACAACAGTAGAGAGCCTTAAAAGCTCCCCCCCTCCCCGTGTTTATTACTAGGGATTTCACTTAAGAGTTGAAATTACAAGAATACCCTTATAGAAAGAAAATAAAAGAATCTCACTATTAAAGACTCAAAGACTCATGTACACTCAACCCAAATATATAAAGACTAAACCCTAACGGGATGACCATGTCACATGTGTGGATGCGTCACATGTGTCCACATGTGTGACCATTCTAACACTTCCCCTCAATTTAGAGTGTATATATCCTAAATGCCCATCATATAAAAAAATTTGTCTAGATGAACTTTACTTAAACCTTTTTTTAAGCATATTAGTAACTTGATCTTCAGACTTGATAAACGGTGTGGATATTTCCTTGTTTACGACATTCTCTCGGATGAAGTGGAAATCCACTTCAATATGTTGGTCCTCTCATGATAAACTAGAATTATTAGCGATATGTGATGTACCTTGATTTTCACAATACAGATTCATGGGAGTATCAACCACAAAACCTAATTCACACATCAACGTCTTCTGTCACATAAGTTCACATGTGGTATGGGCCATGGCTTTACCACTATGTATGTTTGTGTTCATGATTGTCGTTTAAGCACAATTTTATTCATGCTTCTATGTTTGATTTATTAAATTATATGAATGCTTGAATTGGATTGTATGCTAGGCACTTAACTTGTAAGCACACAAGAGCTCACTATATCTATAGACTAGTTGCTTATTGTTGCATCGTTTATAGTCTATGTGATTTGATTCACTTGGCTTGAAGCCTGAAGTTTTAGTTGCCTCATGAGTTTAAATTGGTAAATGATTTTAATTAGGCAAAATTTTTAAAATGATCCTATTCATCCCCTTATAGGTCTTAGCCATAATTTTAAGCTCTATCAAGCTTCTGAACATGCCATGGTAGACAATCTATGTAATTTCAAAAGCTTGCTTGAAGGCAATCTAGATAATTTGATCCATCTGTCATGTGAGTGCAGGGTTGATCCACCTATCCATTTTCATTTTCTTGCTTAATATTGGGCCAACCATATGGGGGTCATCTTGATGTATATATTGTATCCTTACCATCCCCTTTTGACGAGGGTAGGACCCACCTGTCCTCGTTGTCCAATATGGACATCATGTGGTCCACCTTGATGTATGTGTTTTATCATGGGTGTAAGCCCCTCATGACAAGGGACCCACCTTTGAGCGTGCCTTCCATTTTTCTTTCTCTTTCATTGAATCCAGCAGGGCGTGCCCAAGGAAGCCTACACTATGGTGGCCCATCGTGATGTTTATTTGCTATTCAGCCTATTAATAATGCTAGATTGATCTGGATGAAGGAAAATACAAAGTTTAGGTTGATTTAAAGCTTCCTTGACCCACTGTAACTTGGCCACACCGATGGACAAAATGAATTTCTCTTATAGAACCTATTATGGGAAAAATGGACCAACCAATAATAAGAGCTCAGGTTGGAACTACGTGCACTTCGTCAGGTCGAATAACGATAAAAATGGCTAAAAGTTCACCCCTTGATCCCATGCCGAGCAGGAAACGAGATCGAGCTCGGTCTCTCGTCGGAAGATTGAAAGATTCACTAATCTGCCTGATAAGAAGCTCGACCACTTGTCAAAGGAGTCAGGATGGTATAACTCCGGGTCGGTATACTCCTCCCGGGGTCAAGTCGGCCAAGGCCACCTCAGCCGCCTACTACACATCTCCGCTAATTCCGATCAAACATATCTTAT
This sequence comes from Magnolia sinica, assembly GCF_029962835.1. Lineage (NCBI taxonomy): Eukaryota > Viridiplantae > Streptophyta > Magnoliopsida > Magnoliales > Magnoliaceae > Magnolia > Magnolia sinica. Next base: position 47,759,218 of record NC_080580.1, read on the forward strand.
CTAAGAGAGATTCGCTCGATATCTTCTCCAAACATCTTAAAGGCTATCCCCGACATGCTCGGGATCTCGAGATCTTCTCTAAGGATCTTGGAAAATTTCCCCACACATTTAGGATTCAGGATCTCGGGAAATTTCCCCACACATTCAGGATTCAAATCCCTTTGCAATAGGAAGATCTCCTCTACACTATCGCCTCTTCTCACCTATAAATAGGAGCACCTTCAATAGTGAAAGACCCAGATTCCCTACCTGACTTAGGCATCAGAGGGTCCCCTGTACTAGCCAGGGTCTCCTTTGTTTGTTCCTTATGTAGGTACACGAAGGTCCAGGAAAGGCTAACCAGATTTCTGCACCAACAGTTTGGTGTCGTCTGTGGGAATGACATCAAAAGTCATTCTTATAATCCACCAAGGCGCTACAATGGAGAAAGGGAGAAAGAAAGTTCAGACCACCAACACTGCACCCAATCTTGCACCACCAGAACAGTCTACTGATCTATGTAATTCATTTTCCCAACTTCAGGCTGACTTTGCACCCATAGGACCAACACAACGATCTTGGAACTGAGGGGGATGACTTATCTCTCGAACAACAACTTGAAGTACTGACTAACAACATCAACTCTATAAAGCAACTTTTAGAACAATGGAACCCTCCACCCATCCACGGGGCTGGGGAAGTAGTGGTTCAAGCAGTTATAGAAATTACCACTCCACCTGAAGTGCCCGCCAACTCTTGAAGGATCAGACAGATCGGAATATCGAGGCTGGTGCCCTCCCATGTCTTAGGCACTACCACACTAGCTGCCTCTGACTTATGCCATGAGTCAGGAAAGAAGAGGCGGAGCAAAGCTCCTGAAACCATAGTCGAGGCAACGGCTGAAAGCGAGGACTCATGGGAAGCTGAGCTCAATGAATTATGGGGCGGAATCAACGACATCTGACAAGCTTACTGCACACATGCTCCAACTTTGGTAGAAGTAATACTAGAAGAAACTGAGCTGCCTTTTACCGCCGACATTATGCACTCTCAGCTCCCACCCTGGTTCTGAATGTCGTAGATCGCCCCTTATTTCGGGGCTACCAACCCTATCGAGCATCTGAAATCTTTCAGGGTTTGAATGGAATTTTAGGGTGCATCAACCATGGTTATGTTTCGAGCATTCTCCTTAACCCTAACAGGAGTGGCTCGGAAGTGGATTCGGTAATTGAATCCACAGTCTATCAACTCGTTCACACAACTCAGCAAAGCATTCATTACCAACTTTATAGGAGGAAAGGAGAGGCTCAAGCCAACTGGTCACATTCTCACTATTATCTAGAAGGAAGACAAGCTATTAAATGACTACATCAAGCACTTCAAGGAGGAAGTGATGCAAGTAGAAGGGCACTCAGAAGAGATTGCCCTATCTGCCATGATAGGAGGCCTACGAGAAGGGAGGTTCCTCTTCTCGCTCAGCAAAAACGCACCAACAACATTGGCAGACCTCCTCAATCGAGCCCAGAAATACTCCAATGTTAGGCTACTCGAAACAAGGGAAGCTTGACTATGGAAAAGAGGCCAAAGGAAGAACCAACCTTGACTAATAATAACAAAAGGAGAAAAGACGATGAGCCAACTAGAGGCCAGCACCCGAGAAGGTAACCTGAGAGTAGGTTCAGTTTATATGCCCTCTCAATGCGATGCCCGAACAGGTCCTCATGGAAGTTTGGGACAAACAAATCTTCAAGTGGTTGAACAAGATGAAATATGATGCTAATAAGCGGGACAAACAAAAGTATTGCCACTTCCACCATGACCACGACCATTCAACCAGCGACTGCTTCGATTTAAAAGAGGAGATCGAGGCACTCATCTGCAACAAGGACTTGCAATAATATGTTAACAGGAGGGAGGAACAAGCATATCTAAGAAACGAGCGACCCATCAACAATGAACCTACCAGGGAAATTCGCACTATCTTTGGCGGGCTCGCCAAGGGAGGAGACTTGAACCAAGGTCAAAGAGTTCACGCCTGAAGTATCAGTCACTGCAGCTCAGAGCATCAAATCCACATCACCAGTAGGCCTCCAAAGGAATAGAAAGTGGCATCCTGTGATCTGACCTACACTAAAGAAGACGCCCGAGGTGTCCATCAACCCCATGATGATGCACTTGTGGTGACTATGACCATAGCCAACCGCAAGGTGTTTCGGATATTAGTGGACACCGGCAGCTCGGTGACATCCTCTTCGTCGAAGCCTTCGACAAAATGGGGGTTGGAAGGTCACAACTCCAACTTGTCAAGACCCCCTGCTTAGATTTGTAGGGGATAAAGTCATTTTCGAAGGATCTATTCAGCTCCTAGTTACAGCAGGAGAAGGACAGAACCAAACAATGACTATGATCGACTTCCTTGTGGTCGATTGTCCCTCTGTCTCTAACGTCATCCTCAGATGATCCTCTCTCCACACTCTACGAGAAGTGGTATCAATGTACCGTCTTGCGATGAAATTCCCGATTGAGCATGGTACTGTGCTAGTCAAAGGAGATCAGCAAGAGGCTTGATAATGTTATTCCATGGCATTAAGAACACAACATCAAGTGATAGCCATCACCTCCCTCAATCCTCGAGAAGACTCGGTTGAAAGAGGATGCCCAATGGAAGACCTCATGACCATCCTGATCGATGAATCCGACTGACCCGTATGGTATAGGTCGACTCATCGCTGACTATAACACTGTGGGATGAAATAATGAACCTCCTCTGATGATATGCCGACGTGTTTGCCTGGTCTCATCGGGACATGCCTGACATCAGCACAAAAATAATGGTTCACAAATTAAACATCAATCTTGACTACTAGCCAATTAGGCAAACCATCAGAGAAGAAGTCAGAAAAGTCCTCGAAGTGAGTTTCATCAAAGAAATCTACTATCTAGACTGGATAGCTACCATCGTTCTGGTGAAAAAATCTAATGGGAAATGGTGGGTCTGCGTTGATTACACCGATCGGAATAAAGCTTGCCGTAAGGATAGTTTCCCCCTCCCAAGGATCGACCAACTCGTCAAAAGCACGGCTAGGCACGAGTGTTTAAGTTTCATGGATGCCTACTCGGGCTACAAAAAAATTGCTATGCCCCCCTACAATAAGCAAAAGACGAGCTTTGTCACTGATAATGGGCCCTACTATTACAAGGTCATGCCCTTCGGGTTAAAGAATGCTGGAGCTACATACCAACGACTCTTCAACATGATGTTCGCTCAGCAGATCATATTCTCCATGGTTGTCTACGTTGACGACATGCTCGTCAAAAGTATCAGAGCTTCCTACCACATCGCCGACCTTGAAGAAATGTTTACGATTTTGTGAAATACCAGATGAAATTTAATCTAAGAAAATGCGCCTTCAGCGTCAGTTCAGGAAAATTCCTCGACTTCCTGGTCAACCAGAGGAATAGAGGTGAAGCCTGATAAAATCTAGGCTCTAATTAACATGAGATTGCTCAAAACGATAAAGAAAATTCAATGCCTCACTGGGAGAATAGCCGCCCTTAACCGTTTTTTCTCACGGGCCATAGATAAATGTCTCCCCTTTTTAAGTAGTTAAAAGGGAAACAAAAGATAGAATGGACAGAGGAGTGCGAACTCGCCTTCCAATAGCTCGTGTAATACTTGGGATCACCACCATTGCTCCCAAAGCCCGAGCTGTTGATGCTATACTTAGCAATTTCAACAGTAGTGGTCAGCTTGGCACTCATTCGAGAGCAAGAAGGGAAACAACTGCCAGTGTATTATGTCAGCAAAGCCCTGGTCCCTGTCGAGACTAGGTATTTAGATATTAAAAAACTCATCATGGCACCTGTCGTCTCATCTCGCCACCTGTGGCCCTACTTCCAAGCCCATACCATCGTAGTCCTAACCAACCAACCCCTCCGCCAAGTACTCTAGAAACCTGAGGTATCAAGGAGACTTACGAAGTGGACAGTTGAGCTCAGTGGATTCGACATCAAATATCAGTCCAGAACCACCATCGAAGGCCAAGCAATTGTTGACTTCATTGTCGAACTCGTGTGTGAAAACGACCTGGAGACTAGCCCAAACATCCAGACCGATCAGCCAAAAGGTTAGACAGTTGAGTTATAACTATTGACATGGATGCTGCACATCGATGGTTCATCTAATTCTAAAGACAGTGGGGCCAGGATAGTCCTTGAGGCTCTTGATCGGACCTGTACACAATATGCCTTAACAATTGGATTCCAAACATCAAACAATGCAACAGAATATGAAGCGTTATTGGCCGGGCTAAGGCTGACATTGTCCATGTGAGCCCAACACTTACAAGTCCACAATAACTCACAACTCGTCATCACCCAGATAACCAAAAAATACTAGGCCAAAGAAGAGAGAATGAAGGCCTACTTGCAAAAGGCCTAAGAGTTAATTAGTAAATTTCCAAGGTGTAATACCAACCTGATCCCTAGGTTAGAGAACTCCAAAGCGGACATGCTGGCAAAGCTGGCCATAACAGCTGAAGACAACATCCTGAAACTGATCTTAATCGAGTTCTTGACTGAACTGAGCATTAGTGGACCAGATCCAGGCACGGTACTCCCGATAGATTTAGAACCGACCTGGATGGACCTAATAGTCGACTACCTCAAGGGAGGTAAGCTACTTGAAGATCAACTGGAAGCTCGCAGACTCCGATACAGGGCGGCTCAGTACACCATGGTCGGGGGCATTTTTTATAAAAAGGGATTCTCTCTCCCCTACCTCAGATGCCCTCAACTTGACGAAGTTGAGTATGTCCTAAGAGAGATTCATGAAGGCGTTTACGGTAACCACTCCAGCAGCCGCGCCCTTACCCACAAATTCATCTAATAGGGATATTTTTGGCCAACCATCCAAACAGACATGAAGCAGTACACTTGAAAATGCGACAAATGCTAGTGATTCGCAGTTATACCCCATTAGCCGCCTGAGCAGCTGACCCCCATGACTGAATCGGGGCCCTCCGCACAAAGGGGGATCAACATCATCGACCCTCTACCAACTGGCAAGGGGCAAACCCAGTTTGCAGTCATCACGGTCGACTACTTCACTAAGTGGGCCGAGGCTGAGCTCCTGGCCAAGACCGAGTAAAAAATTACCGACTTCGTTTAGAAGAACATCATATTTTGGTCCGTGATCCCCCACACGATCGTCTCGGACAATTGGAATCAATTCGACAACAACCGATTCCAAGGTATGAGTAAGAACCTTAGAATTTGGAATGTCTACTTGTCACCTCAGCACCCCCAGGCTAACAGACAGGTTAAAGTGGTCAACAAAATCATTAGGAATTACCTCCGAACCAAGCTCAAGTAGGCTAAAGGAGCCTGGGCAGTAGAGCTTCCCTGTCATGCCCTAAATTTGAAAACTGGGCTCACAAAATTTTCAATCGCCGAATCCGGTGTTGACAACCTCCGTAGTACCCCATTCTCGGCTCCCAGCACTCATACGACTGATGCCGATCCTGGGATCCTAAAAGGAAGATTTTTCAACACGAATTTATCTCATAAGAAGCATAACCACAAGCATACCCAAATCACAAGAACAACATCATCATCACATATCCACTAATATAAACATTTGAATACAGTGCTGAAAGGGAAATACATATATCGAAATCAAAGCTCCAGAAGTTAGCTACATTCTCCAAGATCCACACTGCTGCAACCTAATGCCACCTGCACACATTTATCGTGCATAAGCTTATAGAAAGCTTAGAGGGTGGTGAAAGTGTGTGCACAAGGTAAATGCCAAGCACACAAATACAACATCATAATCATACAATGTTGAAAATATTGGTGAAATCATGAATCATACGATATCAGACTACATAATACAAATTAGTTATGCAAATGAGTAGTCATAAAGAATCAAGTCAGATACCGAGGATGCAATGCAATATGCGATGCGAATGACCATGCAGGAGTGTGAAGTCGGGATGATGGTACGTATATTGCAAGCTATGGAGTCCGCCATAAGGGACTTCTATCCAAACTAGTCCCATACCTAAATTTGGATAGTCAGACTCAATGTGGTAAACTCTTGATCTTAGGTTAGTCACATGCCCCAACCGAAATCCTGGCCATTGCAAAAGTACACATAACAATTAGTTGCACACCACTAGCCCGAGTGGATAGTGAATGAATGAATGAATATAATGCTGAGTATGCAACTCCTACTCCATAAATCAGTACTGTACATCTTTGGGATCATCACCGGGGTCTAGTACACTCTACATGCAATCGCCGCCCACTGACGCATGACCATGCAAGTGGAAGAGACCTCATTATCTACCTAGCCAGTAATCAGCCAATATCTACCCGGCATGTTGATAGCAGACCCATTCATGAGCTGGTCAAACTTAGCCTAGTTATGCCCTCTACCCTCGAGCAGGTAAGGCCACAACCCCTCTCAATGGACCACAACATAGTGGGAGATGCGGCCTCCTGGTATTCGACACTCGGTCTCAACGTTGGGGCATCCTCTAGTACCAAAAGGGTTTAGGGATTTTCACCTGAGGCCATCTATGGCAGCTCGATGCTAATAACAGATTTCTAGTGTCCCATCTGGCTATCCACGATATGCCTGTAGAGGTTACGGCCCCGATATCTCTAGGGCGTACAATAATCACAACACACAATGTAAGGTGCATGAGTCATACAATCCAATCATGTATCAATCCTGCGCATACTGTCTGCTCATGTGAGATAACCTCCGCCTATCAGGGAGTCTCATAACAATCTGCCCAATGACATATGCAATGGTCAACCACATCTCATACTAAACATGCAGATGATGCATATGGGCATGTATCATGATGCTATGCTATCACATACTCATAATCGATATCAATAACTGGCATCGATAATCGACCTCGACAACGTGGACATTTAACCAACATTGCCCCCAAGGAATGGCCCACATAGAGCCTAACATACAGTGGACCCATGACCTCACACAAGGGCCAAATATACAACACCATGGGCCTCACTCAAGAGCTTAATACACATCACGATGGGCCTTTCACATGGGCCTAACATATATTACAATGAACTCCATCTCCTGACCCTCAAATGCATCACAATAGGCCTCATCACATAGGCCTCATATACATCACATTAGGCCTTAAACACAGGCTAAATACACATTACAACGGGCCTCAAATACGGGCTGCATATACTTCACATTGGGCCTCAAACACGGGTCGAATGCACATCACAATGGGCCTCAAATACGGACCACATATACATCACATTGGGCCTCGACAATTGGCCTCGATATCCGGCCTCGACAATCGGAATCAGAATCGGCCTCAACAAACTGCCTCGATAATCGAAATCGGCCTCGATAATTGAAATTGGAATCAGCCTCAACAATTGGCCTCGACAATCAGAATCGAATTTGGCCTCAACAATCGAAATCGGTGAAAATAGGCCTAACAAGGCCTAAGGGAAGGTCACAATGTGGACATCCAACGATCATTGCCCATCAATGTGGACATTCAACCAATATCGATCACAAGCAGTGACCATCATAAACGTCATTACATACATCATGGTGGAATCTCACATTGCAACAGGCCTCATATACATCACATTCAGCCCACACAAAGGCCTCACATACGTCTCATTGTGCCCACTCATAGTCCTTATATACATTACATTGGGCCTCAACCCAGGGCCTCAAATACGTCTCAATGGGCCTCATATACATCAAGTGGGCCACATCATATGGGCCGCTCCAATGAGTCCATATACATCAAGTGGGTCGTATCAACGGGCCGCACTAACGAGCCTTATATACATCAAGTGAGTCGCATCATGTCGGCCTCAAATGCATCAAATGGGCCGCATCATGTGGGCCTCAAATACATCAAATGGGCTGCTTCATGTGGGCCTCAAATACATCAAATGGCCTGCATCATGTGGGCCTAATACATATCACAATGGGCCTTGCCCATAGGCCATGAATATATCACAATGGGCCTTGCCCATAGGCCACGAATACATCACAATGGGCCTTACCAAATGGACCGAAAATACATCACTATGGGCCTTGCCCATAGGCCACGAATACATCACAATGGGCCTTACCAAATGGACCGAAAATACATCACTATGGGCCGCAATTGCAATCAAGGCAGGCCTTAACGAATGGGCCACCAATACATCAAGGTGGGCCACATTTATGGACCGCACCAATGGGCCTCATTACATGGATAGCTCAGATCAAACACGTACATCACACAGGGGCCACATGAATGGCCGATGTGAATTACAACATATATGTCATGGTGGGTCCCACTATGATGTGGGTGAGAGCTTGGATTACGTCTAAAATCATTTCAATAGTGGCAGGTGCAACATGTGTATCACTGTACACTATCGTTCGATTGGGCACATGGTGCACCAGTGATGATCAGCACTGCCCAAACATTGCCCATGTAAATCAGCACCTCCCAGTCATTATCCAACACCATCCAAACACTTTGGATGGTGTGGATATGAAACATACATCACACGTGGAGCCATAGGACTTGTTGACCTTAAGCCACAACAAGGTGGGGTCCCCAGATATACATCTAGATATGTATCCATATATATTATATTATATATATTAATTATTATAATAATTATTATTTTATATAAACTATGGTGGTCCCATGTAGGTGGACAGCATGGATAAAACACTTACATCTCGATGGGTCCAACAGTTTGGACAGTCTGGATACAACGCATACATCAGTTGCATCCCACCATCTGGATGGTTTGAATATAATAGATACATCACTAGGGTCCAGCTGTTCTAGTTACTGGATAGTTGAAGGTAACAGATACATCACGGTTGGGCACCACCGTCCAGATGATGGACGGTGTGATGAAACACATACCTCAAGGTGAAGCCACGAGGGTGGCCCACCAGCTGGGAGACCTAGCTGCTGCTGCAGCTGGTATATCATGTGGGTCCCAGAACTAGATGACATCACATACAATAACACATAGCTGGTGTGTGGTACACCGGCCAATCTAATCCCCTTCACAGGTGGGTCCCACATGGGGCCCACCATAACATTTATTTCCCATCCTATCTGTTGATAAGGTCACACAGACTAAATGAAGAGGAAAACAAATTTCATATTTATCCAAAACTTCTGGGACTCAAAGAAGTCTCAATGGTAGACGTTCAATCTCCAGCTGCTTCTTGTAGTGTGGACCACCTGAGTTTATTGTATGGTTGATTTTTGGGGTGACCCACTGATTAAAGGGGACCCATCAAATGCACGATGTTGATGTTCAACTCACATCATGGTGGGGCTTAAGGTGGGGCCCACTGACCCTGCGCCAACCCAAGCAGCGGACGCTGCTTGCTACAACGTCCTCTGGACACTGACAGCAATAGTGTCTGCTATTTGTATTTTTTTGTTTATCTAAAGTTCTTCATAGGTGGGGCCCACATCAAGAGGATCCAGTCTATCGGTTGGGTGCTTGGGCTTGTGACGGGTCTAAGAAGCCCAATATTGGATATGTTTTGATACTTAGAAAACATTGCAGTGGGCCCCAATAATTTTCACTATTAAAATAATGTTTTAGATGGTGTGGCCTACCAGAGTTTCGGATTAAATTCATTTTTCAGCTCAATGCCTAAAATGAACTGGGAAGTAGGGTGGACAGTGGAGATATAACATATATCTAGGTGGGGTCCCGCTTCAAGCAAAATGGATGGATGGTGTTGAATAATGCATACCTCGGTCAAACTTACATAACTTGGTAATGTCATTATAGCAGCAATATAGCTGCTGTAAAGACTCCAGCCAATCAGCTTTCACATGGTGGATCATGGACAGCATGGATATGATACATACTTCATAGGTGGGCTACATTCCATCACCAAAGGATAGAGAAAGGGAGAGATAGATAGGGGGAGAGAGAGAGAGAGAGAGAGAGAGAGAGAGAGAGAGAGAGAGAGAGATCAGAGTAGTGGAGGGACCCCACCACTATGGGTCCCTCTTGATACAGTCATACATCAAAATGGGTCCCACCATGTGGGCCCTCAAATCATTAAAATCAAAGAAATTTAATGCTATGAACACCCAACTTAAGATCCCTTCTTTCTTCTTCCATCAACGCATCCTATAGCTCCAAAGAATGTGATCCAATAGTTAAGATGAGTCTTGGAGGGTGGAGATGTGAGGTAGGAAGGTGGGCCATATTAAGCTCTCATCTCCTTGGAAGCCATGGACATCCACTCTTCCTTGGTTGCTTGGAAGATGAAGTTTGAAATGAGAGAGAGAGAGAGAGTGGAGTGATGGATGGATGGAGTGGGTGCTGTAAGAAATGGGAATGGGAAGTATGGGTTGGTTTGAATTTGGTGTAAAGGTGGAATGGGTGGGAGAGAGAGTGTTGACTTAGGGAAAAGATGGAATGGGTGCATGTACTTGGGATAGGGTGAGGTGGTATTAGGGTATGGAGGGTGTACTTGACTTATTAATGTGACGGGTCGTAGAGATTCTCTCAGAATTCGCAACGCATGGTGTTTCTTTGGAATGAACATGGGCCCACATCTCCTGGCCTCGGTATCACATCGGTGCGCGAGACGTGGCGTTGGAACTGCAACGACGGTGCAGTCACTAGGGTACAAGTTTCGAGTTGAGCCAACTCTGATATACGGGACACGACTCAGGATCATGTAAAAACGCTGATAACAAATCACGGGTCATCGGAATTCGACTAGAGGACCACGGAAGCTTATGGAATAGTACGGGCTAGGATACGGGCCTCACATTCCCCACGTTCTCTGGAGGTACCAAACTACTGCCCGGACGACCACAAGAGAAATTCTTTTTTCCCTAGCCTTCGGTGCTGAGGCCGTTGTCTCAGTCAAAATCAAACTCTTGACTACTTGGACTTGCTACTAAGATGAACGTCAAAACACCGAGCAGATGACACCAGACCTCGACCTGATCAAAGAAAGAAGGGAGCAAGCCCAACTCAAAGTTGTAGCTCAGTAATAGCAGCTTGCCTGTTTCTACAATTCCAGAGTAAAGACGAGGAGGTTCTGGGCTGGAGATCTGGTCCTTCATAGAACCTTCCAGAATACTAAGGAGCTTGGGTCAGGGACCCTGAGGCCGAACTAGGAAGGGCCCTACAAGGTGACAAGCATGAGCCTACCAGGAACATATCGACTCAAAGACATGGAGGGATGACCCTTGCCCCATCCATGGAACGCCGAGCACCTGAAGTTCTACTATGCATAGAAGTCGATCAGGCTTAAGGGAAAAATTTACTTCTTGGTGTTTTGAATCTACGACGTCGGAATTTACATGTTTTCTCCAGGAGCTATAATAAAAATCTTGAGCTCGAGAAATTTTACTCTCTACTCTTCGATCTACAAACATTCGACCTATGTAAGTCTAGTAAGGGCTTCCCTTTATACAAGAAAAGAACAACCCTCACTAATAGTCAGACCCTTAGAGAAGAGGTTGGACCGATGATCAAATTTCTTACATGGCCCACCGATGACTTCCCTTAGCACAAGGGAAGAATAGTCTTCGACTAGTCATCTTACCCTTAAAGAAGAGGTCGAACGACTAACTATCACTACTACTTGAATGGAGCGACCAACAATGAAGGAGAAACAATGCTTCTAAAAGCAAAATTGTTTAACCGAGGAATTGATGCACCTCATCAAACCCACTTTTTTTTAGAAAGGGGGGCTCAAATGCTAACCCCAACAAGGCCTAAAAAGATCAACCTACCCATTGACGATAAACTAATCTGACCAGTCTACTTAGAAGACCCATATAGACAATCATCAATAAAAAACTTTCTTTCATTCAAATGATGAAATAATACAAAAGAAAGAAAAAAGAAAGAGGGGTACAAAGGAAGGGGGAAGTGCTCAAGGCTTTGATAGATGAAGTAACTTAGAAGCGGAGACCTCAGCTCCCCTGGGGTAGAGTCTTCGGAGGGGCGGACCTCGAAAGCGGACAGGTCAACTCGGGATGCGCCCCCTTAATGTTTTCCAAGTACTTGCCATACCTGGCACTATAAAGAGCATCCCTCTCTTCCTCCCACTCTTTGGAGATCTTCAATTCCTTCACGACCGCCTCCTTAGCCTTCAAAATGGCTGCTTGAGCCTCCTTCATCTTTATGTTGTGGCTATGCCTTAGCTCTCCCAACTAGGACTTCCACCAAGCACCCTTCTCCAGGGCCTCATTGAGAAGTACCTTCGCGGCCTCCAACTCGACCTTCGACCCCTCTTCTTGAGCTAATAAAGTAGCATTCTCAGAGCGAAGCTGCTTGGACTCGACGTTCTTCCATAGCAAAGTCACCTCTGCCTCCTTGCACTCCGTCATGATGCGCAGTATGTCACAACAAGCATTCACGAGGGAGGGGGCGAACTGAAAACAAACCCACAATTAGAAAATGAAAGAGTTAGTAAGTACAGAAAGATGACTATTGGGTGAAGGAGGGAAGAGGGGGCTTATCCTATAGATGAAAGCTGCCATGTGGCTAGCGGAAGTTTCCGGAACCATGTCCATCACCCTGGTGAACTCAACATTAGGCACGTGCTGGGCAATCTAGGGCATGAGGCCCTCCATCGCAGTGATGGCTGACTGAAGGGGGGCTTGTCCTTCACCATCACGACCCCTAGCCGAACTGCCCTGTTGGGGTGAGGAGGGCTGGACCTCACAGCTAGAGGTCGCCCGTGCCTCAGGGGGCTGAGCCTTGATTGCATGGGTTGCCCCCGCGACGGTCTCAACACCTCTAAAAACCATGGTCTGGTCTAAAGGAATGACAACAGTGATAGTGGTGGAGTCAGCAGCCGCTTTCTTCCTCAAGGCATGCCTCTGCTTCTTCTGGGCCAGCTCGGCCATAGAGGGAGCCTTTCGCTTGGGCTGATTCTGCTCAGGCTTCTCTACATGATAGAAAGTGGTGATCAGTAAGAGCATAAGGGTGAAAAGGATCTCCGACTATCTCTTAAAAAAGATGTACCTGTCTAGAATAAATCGAGACCTGATTTGAGCAACAGCCGGGGCGTGATCAGGCACCTCTAAGATCTCAACTCGGTGTCCACCTATCTCGCTTCAGGAATCCGAGCTAGCTCTTGAAATTGCGGTAATGACCGCTTTAGTAGACGTGGGAATCTGCTAAGGTGTCCTAGAGAGGGGTGAATAGGACTTTTTAAACTTTTTGATGATTTAAAACCTATCAACCCTATCCTGAATTAATATGCAAATATCAAGATTTCTTCAATGTAACTCTAATGGCTTCCAAGCCAATATAAGATCCAATCATAAGACTATTTAAATATAAACAAGATGAGGAACATAGTTCATGATGGATATGACTGTGTGTGAGATGTGATGCTAATTTGTTCTAGGTAATCATGTAAGAATGCATTATGAGAACATTCAGAGAAATCACAGAAGTATTAAAGGTAAATAGCAATCCCAAACATAGTCATTTTTATAGTGGTTCGACTATGTGTCTACTCCACTTTCGACGGACGCACTCAACCCTTGAGTGTACCGAATCTTACTAACGAAGGTTTTAAATCAGGTTCACCTCTAACCTTCACAACCTACATAAGGTCGACTCTAGGACCTACACAAGGAACCTAGACGTGTCTCCATGAGACACAAGTTTATGCCCCACACAGGAGCAAGGGTCAATACACAGCACCCGGATTTTAGGCCACCCAGGCCAAGTATCCACACATGGAACCTCAAGTTTATGCCCTACATAAGAGCAAAGGTCAACACACAAAAACCTAGGTTTTTGGCCACACAGGCCAAGGATCCACACAAGGAACCTCAAGTTTATGCCCTATACAAGAGCAAAGGTCAACACATAACACCTAGGTTTTACACCACACAGGCCAAGGATCTACACAAGGAACCTCAAGTTTATGCCCTACACAAGAGCAAAGGTCAAAACACATCACATAGGTTTTAGGCCACACAGGCCAAGGACCTATACTTGTAACTACTATGGTATCTGGCTCCTATGATTGTCAAATTTTGTAGTGCCAAAACCTCTTGGAATCTGTGTCTTATGTAGCACATCTATATATACAAGACAAGGCATCCCATGTACAAGGACAAAGGTATTTACTTCAAGAAATTCAAATGCAAGATTACATGTTCATGTTCAAGTACAACATCAAGTGTGAATTCTTTCAAGCTTCAATAATTCAAGTTTTTAAAGCTTCGTCCAAGCCAAGACAAAGTTCCTATACTTTGAATCTTAAGCTCAAGCTTCAATGTTAGTCAAATTCAAGCTTTAGAAGTCTCAAGTTCAAGCTTTATCATATGACAAGATATCAAGCTTCGTGAACTTCAAAGATCAACTATCAACTGAAGCAAAAGAAGATTTAATGTTCATACATCATGTATAAGGTATGAATGACCCTAGATTGACCATAGGATAGGTTATTTTGAATACAAAATTTAAATTGGGTCACTTTATAAGTACATAGACTGTTTCTGGACTAGTCTTCGACTAAGTTCCACTAGTCCTAGCACTGGCTCGACCAGTCCAAGAATTCCTCGACTAGTCCTAAGTTTATTACTTATTTTTAAGAATTTTTATTAAAGCCTCGATGTCCTACAGGCTCGACTCAAAGTCCAGCAACTAAATTGGGTTCCACACAACCAATCATGGACAGGACTCGACCGGTTGTGGTGGCCACTCGACCGGTGGAGCAGGTCCTTCGACCCGTCATGGAATAGCATTATCTCATCGCACCTAAATTTTTAAAAGGTTGTTGATCCTAGGACCAATCATGCCGACCTCACGACCAGTCGAGAGTGCGATTTCTTCACTTATAAATAGAGAACGAATTTCAGAGTTTGATATTTAATTCAAGCAAAATCAATACACCACTCTGAGAGATAAGTTAATGATATTCGTAAACTATTTAGTACTTATTTTATATTCTCTTTAATTAGCTTTCTTTACATTTGATTTTGTATTATGCATTCCAATTTTATTTAAAAGTGGGATTGAAGTATTCCCATTTCTTGGAATCAAAATCAAATCAAGCTAGCCCAAGGTGATTTAATTTAAAATCAATTAAGAACTTATAACCATTTCACAAGTGAGTGTGAACATTAAACTTCTACGTTGAACTTCTACTCCGAATTGGTTCTTTCGGGCTGCATCAAAAGGAGAATATCTAGATAAGTATTTTACAGTTTTGTAAATTCATTGTTTTGGTTTCATTGAGCTTGTGCCAGAAAAATCTCTTTGTTTTTTGTTTCATTAAGATTGTGCCAGAAAATCTCTTTGTTTTGGTTTGTCTGAGGTGATTCAGAAAACTCAGAGAGTGGGGTTTTTAAATTGTGTAAGCCCACTTGAAAGACACAATTGTGAGGGTTTTAGGTAAACCTTAAAAAACCTATTTCATAGTGAACGCTAATATCCACTGTGTGAGGATATTAGGAGTGGAGTAGTTGTGTAGCTATATTTCTAAACAGTTGGTGTACACAAAAGTGAACCACTATAATTTCTGGTCTTGTGGTGATTGATTATTTATTTCATTTTGTGGATGTTGAAATTTCCCTTTATGCAATTGTGGAGAATGTTGTAATTTCTTTTATGCAAGTGTGGGAATGTTGTAATAGCTTAGTTATTTCATTTGCTATTTATTTTTTTATTCTTCTATATTAGTTTGAGTTTTTGATACACAAACCGTTCTAGGAATCAGGTTGTCCTACCATAAACCTTTGGTTTTTGGTGCAAGGTTGTCCTTAGAACAGCATCTATATCAAGCTCTCAATACTTGCACTCTTGAGGTTGTTTTACATTTCTGCATTGTGGGATTGTTTATTGCTATCAGTATTTATATTTATTTAAATTTCGCTTTTATTTTTAAATTTAGCATAGTCCTATTCACCCCCCCCCCCCTCTAGGACTCATAGCTCGACCTTTTCTAGTGGTATTAAAGTTTAATAGCTCATTTTAATTGTTATTTTTTTGGAGTAATTTCTTGAGCTAATCGATCTGAGCTTTGTAAGGTGTCAAATTTTGATAGCCTTTCAATTGATGGCTCCAATTATGCCTATTGGAAAGCTAGGATGAGAATTTTCTTAAAATCCATGGATGAGAACGTGTGGCAAGCCACAGTGACTAATTGGACCCCTCCTACCATTAAAGTGACTGGTACCGATGGATCTGTAACTGTAAAAGTAACACCTTATTTCACTTAGACCAATCTTAAGAAAAGTGAGAGTAGTGCCAATGCAAAGGCCCTAAATGCAATTACTTACGCACTATCACCAGATGAATTCAAAAGAATTATATCCTGTGATACTGCAAAGCAAGCCTAGGATATTTTAGAAATGACACATGAGGGAACAATAATTGTCAAGAAATCTAAAGTTCAAATCCTCACAACCAAATTTGAGGAAATTCATATGGAAGAAAATGAAACTTTTATAGACTTCTATACAAGATTAAATGACATTGTCAACTCTATGTGGGGTCTCGGTGATAAAATCCCAGAAAGTAAAGTCTGTGCAAAGATACTACGCTCACTGCCTAAACGGTTTAATTCCAAGGTGACTGCGATCCAGGAACTTCGTGATACGGATAATATGAGGGTAGAGAAATTAGTTGGTTCATTATAGGCTTATGAGTTAAACTTTAAAGCTCCTAAAGGTAAATTCATCGCTCTTAAATCTTCTATATGTATTTCTTAAGAAAATAGTAGTAATTTTGATTTAGAAAATTCTGAAGATGATATGGCTCTTTTAGCTAAAAAGTTTTATAAGATTTTCAAAAGTAAAAAGGGAATTGATTTTCAAAAACCTAATGACAAGAGAAGATCTAAATCTAAAACTTGAAAATCTTTAAATGACAGTTAATGTTACAACTTCCATGAATATGGGTATTTAGCAAACAAGTGTCCTAGAAAGGACAAACCTAAAAAAGAAGGGTATGTTGGCTACTTGGTATGAATCTTCCAGCTCTGAAGCTTCTTCTGAGTCAGAAGATTCTGAAATCGAGTCGAGTAATGAAGTCAAAGCCCTTATGACTCTAGCCAAGTTCACTTTTTCAGATAATGATGATTCAACTAGTGAAGAAAATCTGAATAGTGATCATGAAATGAAGAAGATCTTCAAGATGCTTATAATGCCTTATACAAGAAAAGTTGTAAAATTGTTGTAAAACTAAAACTTCAGAAAGAAAAGTTTTCAAAGCTTAAAGAAAATTTTGATAATATTGTTTTAGAAAAATCTCACATTTCAGATTATTTTGAAAAAACTAAGTGCGACTTAGATTTCAAAAACTCCCAAGTTGAAAACTTAAAATATGAAAATGAAAAGCTAAAACTTGAAGTCTCTTCACTTTTGAGTTTAAAAGACAATTGGAGGTATGCCCGAGGTGATCCGAAGTTAGAAAAACTCTTATCTGGATCTAGAAAATGTGACGATCAATCTGGATTGGGCTACGACAAAAGTATTCCTCCTAAACATAAGAATACTCCACCTAAATTTGTGAAAGGGGAGTCTTCAAACTAAAAAAGGAAAAGTATGAATTAAAACTATTCTAAAAAGGCTAAGACTTTTCAAACCTTAATACCTAAAAGTAACCATATCAATTATAAAAATTAGAATCGTAATCCTTTAGCTGAGAAAATTGTTGACTTACTTAAGGAGCTTTTGAAATCTAACTCAGTGGGTCGGTCTTATAACGATTACAAACATAAGAAGACCAACTATACTCCTAAACCCAAGACGGTAATGAAATGGGTTCCTAAGGTTACTTGCTTAGTTGCCCACACTGCTTTCAAAGCTACAAGCCATTCAAAGTGGTACCTAGATAGTGGATGCTCTAGGCACATGACTGGTGACAAAGGTCTATTTACCAATCTTAAAGACATGACTGATGGTTCAGTCACATTCGGTGATGGTAGCAACTGCAGGATTGTTAGCCAAGGTACGGTCCAACTTTTTAACCTCCCTTTATTTGAGAATGTTTTATATGTAGAAGGGTTAAAACACAACTTATTAAGCATCTCTCAAATATGCAATAATCATCATAGCGTAAAATTTACTAATCTAGGGTGTGAAATTTTAAATAAAATGGTTCTGTAATATTAAATGGTCGCAGAACTTCTTAAAACTGCTACATTGTAAGTGATTCAAGCTCATCTAATTTATCGTGTTACATGGTCCATACCGATGAGACCGATTTATGATATAACCGCCTTGGACATGTAGACTACCACAACTTATATAGATTGAGCAAAATAGAGTTAGTAAGAGGCCTACTGAAAATACAGAAAATAGATAAAATAAGTGGTGAATGCCAGATTGGCAAGCAAACTAGGAGTTCTCACAAAAAGGTGGACTCCAATGCCACATCTAAACCGCTTGAACTCCTCCATATGGATCTTATAGGACCAATTAGAATGGAGAGTCAAGGTGACAAGAAGTATATACTAGTAATTATTAATGACTTTACCAGATATACTTGGGTAGTCTTCTTAAGAGACAAATCAGAAACTCTCAATGAAGTAAAAAAGGTTACTTAGACATATCCAAACTGAAAAGAGTCTCAAGTCTGTAAGATCCGTGGTGATCATGGATTAAAATTTAAGAATATCGGTTTGAGAAGTTTTGTAGTGATTAGGGAATATCACATGAATGCTTGCGGCCAAAACACCACAACAAAATGGTATAGTAGAAAGAAAAAATAGAGTGCTTCAAGAAATGACAAATGTAATGTTAAATAGTATGAAGCTCCCTACAAATCTTTGGGTCGAAGCCATAAATACTGCATGTTATGTAATTAACCGCATTTATACTAGAAAATTAAATAGTAAAATGGCTTATTAAATGTGGTTTGATAATAAGCCTACTGTCAAATACTTTCAAGTTTTTGGCAACAAGTGCTACATCTTACATGACCGGGAAAATCTAGGTAAGTTTGACACCAAAAGTGATGAGAGGTATTTTTAGGATATGCTCTGAATAGTCGAGCATATCGGGTTCTTAATAAGAGGACTGGTGTAATTCAAGAATCTATTAATGTGGTTATTGACGATCACTTAAATACACATGTCTCAAGTTCAGAAAATGATGAAGAACTTCTAATTGATAAACAAGATTCTTCATCAAGTCAAAAACACTCTGAACTGAGAAATGTTAAAGACCATCCAACTAATCAAATTCTTAGAAACCCTCTTACTGGTGTGCGCACTCGTAAACAACTAGAAGATATGTGTAACTATGTGTACTTTACATCTCAGATAGAACCGGCTAACGTAAATGAAACTCTTACTGATGAAAACTGGATAGTTGCGATGTAAGAAGAGCTCAATCAATTTGTTAGAAATGATATTTGGTACTTAGTTCCTAGACCAAAAGATAAACACATTATTAGAATAAAATGGATTTTTAAAAATAAGTCTGATGAACTTAGAAATATTATTAGAAATAAGGCTAGACTGGCTGTACAAGGGTATACTCAAATTAAAGGCATTGATTGTTATGAGACCTTTGCCCCAATAGCTCATCTTGAATCAATCAGACTATTTATATCCATTACACGCTTTAGAAAGTTCAAAATATACCAAATGGATATAAAGAGTACATTTTTAAATGGCGATTTGCATGAAGAAGTGTATGTTGAATAACCAACGAGTTTTGAAGACCCTAAGAATGCTAATCATGTATATTGCCTAAAAAAGGCTTTTTATAGTTTAACATAAGCTCCCAGAGCATGGTACGAAAAGTTGACTAAATTTCTACTAAGTCATAACTTTATAATGGGAAGTGTTGATAAGATATTGTTTGTAAAGAAACATAATGATCACATTTTAATAGTATAAATTTATGTTGATGATATTATTTATGGATCTACTTGTGTTAACATGACTGTTGAGTTTGTAGATCTTATGAAATCTATGTTCGAAATGAGCATGGTTGGGGAATTCAATTATTTTTTAGGGTTGAAAGTTAAACAGCAACCTGATGGTTTTTTATTTCTCAAACCAAATATGCCCTAAGCTTAGTTAAAAAGTTCAGATTTGAGAATGGAAAAAATTTTGATACTCCTATGAGTACTACTTTAAAACTCTTAAAAGATTCTACAGGTAAGAGAGTGGATCCTAAATTGTATCTCAGTAAGATAGTTAGTTTGTTGTTTTTAACTGTGAATCGACTTGATATTGCATTTAGTGTAGGAATTTGCACTAGATATCGATCTGACCCTAAAGAGTCACATTTAACTACTGTTAAGCGGATTATGCGATATGTTGCAAGTTCAACAAATCTGGGTCTTTGGTATCCACATGCTACTAGTGTTCAATTAGCTGGTTACACTAATGCTAATTGGGCTAGTAACGTTGATGATAGGAAATCAACCAATGGTGGTTGTTTTTATATTGGGAACTGTTTAGTTTCTTGGCAAAGTAAGAAACAAAGTTTCATATCGCTCTCAACTGCTGAGGCTGAATACATTGTAGCAGGTAATGCATGTACTCAACTTGTATGGATGAAAAGAATGCTAAGCGATTATGGAATTGCACAGGACACTAAGATTTTATATTGTGATAATTCTAGTACTATTAATATATCTAAAAATTTAATTTAGCATTCACGAACCAAGCACATTGACATTAGATATCACTACATTCGTGAATTAGTGGAAGAAAAGATAATTTCTTTGTAATATATTCCGATCGAGTCTCAACTTGCTGACATATTCACAAAACCGCTCGACAAAAGTAGGTTTGCTAAATTGAAATTTGATCTTGGTATGTGTAATTTGAATTGATATATTACGTATTTCTGTATAATAATGTACATATATATATATATGTTAGTTTAAATGTTTGAATTTTAAAAATTTATGAAAATTGCATAGTTTGAGCTGTGCACGACCAGTCGAGTATTTACTTGACCAGTCGTGGCAGGACCGGTCGAGCATATACTCGACCAGCCATGTAGCGCGGGTTGGTGCTTTATTTGGGAGAAAAATCTCTTTTTCTTCATTTTGGGTTTCTTCTCTAACAGGTCCTAAGTCGACCGGTCGAACCCATCTCCTCGTTCTTCAAGGTTAGTGCTTTATTTATGTTTTCCTTGTGGATTCAAGTTCTTAGCACTCCTTTGTCATTATTGGTGTGATTTATTTCTTGATTCGTAGTGGTGTTTGGGGTTTTCTTCTCAAAAATCTGATCTAGTGAAAACCCACTCTACTTCTTTTGCAATCTCTTTGTTCTTTGATTTCTTTATTGCTAATGGAAGGTAGAGCCAAAAAGAAAAGTTTTCGTGGTCCTTCATCTTCTAGGTCGACTCCTATCACAGTGCACCACCTTCGGTCACCCGAAGATGATCCATCTTATGTGTGGGATATTAGGTTGCGCAATGTTATAGTTGAATGACCTGTTCATGTTGAATATCTAGCTCCATTTGATATCCTTCCTCTCCTCCAATCTGTAGGATGGGATAACATTCTACATTGGGGTGGGCTGGTATACCAATCCATTGCGCAAGCTATGTATGCATGTATTACTGATTTTTTTACTAAAAATCTGACATTTATTATTGCAATTAGAGAAGGTCCAATTGAAGTAGACCGACATCTGATCTCTGGTCTAATGGACATACCTGTCAATGATGAAGGTATTCCTATTACCACTCTAGTGGCTAAACCATCTGAATCTGAGAAGTATATGCTTACTAGAGTTTTGTGCAATATAGATGCGGAATGGAATGCTAATGGAAATGCACTTGCCTTAAAGTATTTGTTACCCAGATATAGAGTCCTTCACAGGATATTTATTTTAAATGTTTATCCTCGTTCTTGTAACAAAACTGAACTCACTACTTTCGTGGTTCGAATTCTTCATTCCATTGTTTCTGGAACCAATGTTTGTCTTCCTTCTCTAATTTGTCATTGCATTATTCAATTTCATCTCTATCTTAGATAGAGTGACATTCCCTTTCACCTATCTTATGACTGTATTGGCTACACATATTTTAGTGGCTATGCCTGTTGGAGAAGCTCCCATTCAACACCTAATCTTCGACAACTCCAATATAAACAAAATGAATCTGAAGTTGGCTGCAGGCCAAGTCAATCTGGGTGTTGGTGGAGCTGATGCAGTAAATAAAGAGGAAGGTGATTTACCTCCAGATAACATTAACATGGATGATATTTTTGATAAGATTGAATCCGATTCAGCAGATGATCCTGATTATCAGCCATCTGACTTTGATGAGCGGTTGCGCTCACTTGAGGAGAGGGTAGAAAACATGAATGTGTCCCATGATTTGTAGTTTAAATACATACGCAAATATCTTAGGCGCCTTAACAAGGGACTTCATCAACTTGATCCTACCATACCTGCTCCTTCTTTAGGTTCTTGGATTTCTCATGTGGTTTGTAATAACTTTAATGATGCTTGGATTTCTTTTGTTTTCTGGGTTGAACTTGGTTGATCATGCTTGAACAATGTTTGCTTATAGATTTAATATCTTGACTATCTTGATCATTTATTCCTCATTACTCTTCTTATTCTTCCTTGTTTATCTATGTCCTGTTCCATTTATTTCTTCCTTTGTCATATTGTGACAAAAAGGGGAGAACTTTTGTCATGCTTGTGATATATGGCATGTGGAGATTGCGGATAGGTAGCCTTCTTTTTGTAGGGGGAGTAAGTAACGGGGAGTTTTGTTTTTGATGCGAAATTTTGACCTGTTTATAACTGGTGCATGATTCTTTGTGCGTATAATGTTTATGTTATTATGAACTATGTTTTGTCACAAATTTGACAAAGGGGGAGATTGTAACTGCTATGGTATCTAGCTCCTATGATTGTCAAATTTTGTAATACCAAAACTTCTTGGAATCTGTGTCTTATGTAGCGCATTTACATATACAAGATAGGGCATCTCATGTACAAGGACAAAGGTCTTTACTTCAAGAACTTCAAATGCAAGATTACATGTTCATGTTCAAGTATAACATCAAGTGTGAATTCTTTCAAGCTTTAATAGTTCAAGTTTTCAAAGCTTCGTCCAAGTCAAGACAAAGTTCCTATACTTTGAATCTCAAGCTCAAGTTTCAATGTTAGTCAAATTCAAGCTTCAGAAGTCTCAAGTTCAAGCTTCATCATATGACAAGATATCAAGCTTCGTGAACTTCAAAGATCAACTATCAACTGAAGTAAAAGAAGATTCAATGTTCATACATCATGTATAAGGTATGAATGACCCTAGATTGACCATAGGGTAGGTAATTTTGAAAACATAATTTAAATTGGATCACTTTATAAGTGCACAGACTGTTTCTCGACTAGTCTTGGACTAAGTTCGACTAGGCCTAGCACTGGCTCGACCAGTCCAAGAATTCCTCGACCAGTCCTAAGGTTGTTACTTATTTTTAAGAATTTTTGTTAAAGCCTCGACCAGTCCTGGAGACTGCTCGACTGGTCGTATGAACAGTGCTCGACTTGTGCTCAACCTGTCCTGTAGGCTCAACTCAAAGTCCAGCAACTAAATTGGGTTCCACCCGACCAGTCATGGACAGGACTTGACCGGTTGTGGAGGCCACTCAACCGGTCGAGCAGGTCCTTTGACCAGTCATGGAATGCCCTTATCTCATCGTGCCTAAATTTTCAAGAGGTTGTTAATCTTAGGACTAGTCGTGCCGACCTCACAACCAGTCGAGAGTGCGATTTCTGCACTTATAAATAGAGCACGAATTTCAGAGTTTGATATTTAATTCAAGCAAAATCAATACACCACTCTGAGAGATAAGTTAGTGATATTCTTAATCTATTTAATGCTTATTTTATATTCACTTTAATTAGCTTACTTTGCATTTGATTTTGTATTATGCATTCCAATTTTATTTGAAAGAGGGATTGAAGTATTCCCATTTCTTGGAATCAAAATCAAATCAAGCTAGCCCAAGGTGATTTAATTTAAAATTAATTTAGAACTTAGAACCATTTCACAAATGAGTGTGAACATTGAACTTCTACTCCGAATTGGTTCTTCTAGGCTGCATCAAAAGGAGAATATCCAGATAAGTATTTTACAGTTTTGTAAATTCATTGTTTTGGTTTCATTGAGCTTGTGCCAGAAAAATCTCTTTGTTTTTGGTTTAATTGAGATTATACCAGAAAAATCTCTTTGTTTTGGTTTGTCTAAGGTGATCTAGAAAACTTAGAGTGTGGGGTTTTTGAATTGTGTAAGCCCACTTGATAGACACAGTTGTGAGGCTTTTAGGTGAACCTTGAAAAACTTTTTTCATAGTGAACACTAATATCCACTGTGTGAGGATATTAGGAGTGGAGTAGTTGTGTGGCTATTTTTCTAAACAATTGGTGTACACACAAGTGAACCACTATAATTTCTGGTCTTGTGATGATTGATTGCTTATTTTATTTTGTGGATGTTGAAATTTTCCTTTATGTAATTGTGGAGAATGTTGTAATTTCTTTTATACGAGTGTGGGAATGTTGTAATAGCTTAGTTATTTCCTTTGCTATTTATTTCTTTATTCCTCTATATCAGTTTGAATTTTTGATACACAAACTGTTCTAGGAATCAGGTTGTCCTACCATAAACCTTTGGTTTTTGGTGCAAGGTTGTCCTTAGAATAACATCTGTATTAACCTCTCAATACTTGCACTCTTGAGGTTGTTTTACATTTCTGCATTATGGGATTGTTTATTGCTATCAGTATTTATATTTATTTAATTTTCACTTTTATTTTTAAATTTGGCATAGTCCTATTCACCCCCCCCCCCTCTAGGACTCATAGCTCGGCCTTTTCAATACTAAGGACCTAAAGTTTATGCTTACTAAGAGCAAAGGTCAACACACAACACTTACACTCCTGTCGGAGGCCTCCTATGAGGACTTGAAAGGGGTGAGAATCACCTATGACCCAATCCTACATACAGGAATGATCAGCAGGTTCTTTGGACTCTAATGACTTACAGATAAGTAGTTAAGCCCCATTTAACACGTTGATGAAGATCTCCTCCTTTGTTGATGAAGAATCTTCATCTCCCTTGATCCACAACACTTATGATGCTCCAATGTAAGGTGACAGGTTGGTCAAGGTTATATTGGTAATTACTCTATTAAATGATTAATCATTGAAGTGACAGAGTAATACCACGATCTATGCATTCAAGGAATTTCAACTCAATGATTTTCCATTAAGGTGGTAGTTAAAAGATCCTTGAATACGGAAGTTTATTCACCAATCCACTCTATTGAATATCAATGATGAGAGTAGATTGAGGAATAAAATCGTATGAGAGAAAAGGGCTTAGGGTAGGTGATCTGGATTAAACACTTAAAAGTTCTATCTATTTTCTCTACTAACAACCTAAGGCAAGCTCTCATTAAATAGGCAAAAAGTTTCAACGGAAATACAGAGTTCGATATCATCAAGTAGGCTTTGATATCATCGAGCGTATACTCTCCACAATGTCGAATGGCTGCTCGATGACTCAAACTCAATCTATCAAACACTTTTGAACCTTTTTGCCAATTGATCGAGGATATCGAACATGCTTCGATGTCATCGGATTTCGAACTTTCATTTTATCGACCCATGGTTCGATTCCTCAATATTTAAAAACCTGAGAGCAAACTTGCCTTTGGAATTGAACAGGCATCGATATGATTGAGTATCCCTCGATATCTAGTTTTGAATATCGATGGTATCGATACTAATTTCGATTCATCGATCTTTTTAAGGAATTTTCCTATAAACTTACTAAACAATTTTGTGTCCCAATTTGATATCATCAAAGGTCCATCGATATCATCGAGATTTGAATTTTGAAGATATCGAGGCTCACTTCAAGATATTGAAGATCACGTGATTTTCCTTAACTACTTACTGGACACAAACTGACTAGTTGTCGATTTTATCGAGCCGTTTCAATGAACTCGAGATTTGAATATTAATGATATTGAGCCTGTCATCGATTCATCGATAATTCAGTCCAAGATTCATTTTGGCTGTCGAACATCTGAAGTGCTTATTTTGATAACATCGAGTGAATTTCAAGGACATCGATAACAGAGTCTGATTTCATCGAAGCACGATCGATAAATCGACAAAGGCTGAAAACTTAGAGATTTTCCTGATTTTACAAAACAGTTTTCACACCTTAAACCCTATGTTGTTTTAACTTTTTTAAGGGTTTTATATACCTGGTGTTTTGGGACATGGGATGTGAGGCTAAGTTCACCTTTATAGAGATCTAAAGTTACTTATAGTTAAAGCAAACTTTTGAACAATCTTCCTATGGAGCTTACTTGTCTTGCTAACTCAACACTCACGCTAATTGACAAACCAGGGCACTTTTAGCTCTTCCCCTTCTCACTCTAACAGAGTACTTGGGAAGATCTGTCATGGATGACCACAGTTAGAAATGGAGAAAATGTAATAAACTAAGGAAAAACACTTCTAATATACCAACCTGTTTTATTAAAAGAGGTCGAAACCCAAGAACGCAGCCTAAAAATTCCTAGTGTCTCCCAATCCCCTAATGCCCAGAACCACTTGTTATTATAGTTCTTATTCAAGGTCGGTATGTCCATGATTATGGCCTTGCCAGTCTTTGGCCAAGCGGTAAAATAATACAAGACCTCATGAAAAGGATTGGACTTCACTTGGTATAGATGGAGAAACTCATTCATGGTCAGCTCAGGTTGGTCAAGCTCAGACCAGAGAATGAATGTCTCCACTAGCACTCTCTAATCATTAAGGATTAGCTACCAAGGAGCTAACTCTAAATATGCAAGGACTCTCCTCACTATTCTCTGTAGAGGAAGCCTCAACCCACATTGGAGGGTGACCTGGTAAACGGCCACTTCGCCCTCCTGGGGTTTATTTGGCAGCTTGCCTAGTGCAGGAGCTCAAGGTATCACAGAGTCTGGAATATGATACCACGACCTGATCTGCACTAGGTCGGCCTCCATCAGCGTGGACCCTACCAGCCCTTTCTCCCTCTGACGAAGACACACTAATTTCTTCAATCACTAGGGCAGCCCCCTCTACGCCCTCTAGCTGCATGGCTGAGGACCGATTTGCCATTTGCGACTCATGGGATGCTCGGAAGTCCCTATCGCTCATCATCACCAATGGTGATGGTGGGTTCGACATAAGGTGAAGCTCATATGCCCCACCATCACGCCAGAACACCCCTCCGCACTGGTCAAGTGATCCAGACTTATTTTCAAGCAGAAAAACTGTTAAAAATCGAAAACCCAAAGAAAAAGAAAGAGACAAAGGAGGGGTGGGGGTAGAAGAATGAATGCGAGGCTCACCGAGGAGGAGAGCTCGAAACCTCACCGGAAATTGCCTGACGCTGGAGAAGAATGCCGAACACAACAAAGGGGCAAAAAGGCAAAAGTGCAAATAGCCCTAGATGATGCTAGGGCGTCTCCTTTTACAGCAAGCCCACTTGTACGAGCACTCAATGCTCACATTTAATGCACAACGAAAAAATGACTCCTTAACATTCCTGCTTAGACATGTGGAGCCGTACCACTCACTGCATGGCTTTGCGACTGAGGACAGGCCATGCATCACTGCCCAATACGCCAAGTGCCGAAAAGGCACCCTGACAGCGCACGTGACCTTGAGCCATGACACACCACCTCAACTGCCACATGTCATGATTGTGGATACACTTTGATTCCCGCGTATGCCACCTAACTTGATATTAATAACAAGCCGACTCAACACCTTGTGCACACGATGGTCTGACCTAACCACCACCAACCTACTTATCAAGCCCACTACGTGAACTCAAAAGTGAGGAGGGCCTAATGTCATGGGAAAAATGGACCAGCCAATAATAAAAGGTCAGGTCGAAACTATGTGCACTTCCTTAGGTCGGATAACGACAAATACAACTAAAAGTCCGCCTCTTGATCCTATGGCGAGCGGGAAACAAGATCGAGCACAGTCTCTCGTAAGAAAATTGGAAGATCCATCGATTTACCTGACATCAAAAGAAGCTCCATCGCTCATCGAAGGAGTCAGGACGGTATAACTCTAGGTCAACATACTCCCTATCACGCCCCAAACTCAGAAACCGGGCTCACAAAATTCCCGATCGCCGAATCCGGCGCCGATAGCCTCCGCAGTACCCCATTCGGCTCTTGGCACCCATTTACCAGGTTTCGATCTTAGGATCCTATAAGGAGAATTTTTAACATCGGTTCGATTCGTAATAGGCATAACCTACAAACAACAACTAAAAACTCCATCACATTTCAACTATGATAAAAAAACTTATAAGTACAGTGCTGTAATGACCCGAAAAATTTCATGCAAAGACCCGAGTACTACCTCAAATGCTTTAGAAGTTAATGTGGGTTAACTAGCGCTAAACTCGATTACTTGTGAAATTTGCACCAATCACTTTAAATTTGATCTGCAAGACTCAAAACCTGTATAATCGTTAGCGCTATGTTACCCTAAAATCTAGGATTTAACGCTAAATCCAGTTGCTCTCGGAAGTACTTGGAAACTTTGTATCGGAGCTGGACCACACGTCGAAGTCCGATAGCGATGATCTTAGACAATTATGATCACCTTGTTGGGCTTGACAGTCACCTCAAAAATCAAGTCTAGATGATGTCCTGAGTCGATTTGCTTGAGTCCGGAGTAAAGAGTGTGAGAAATGTGAGAAATTAAATATGAATTTATGAAATCTGAGTCGTGTCGCTTGTGCGCCAATTTTAAGCAATCTGACCGTTGGATTCTGACCCAAATTTACCCTTGGATCAGGGAAGATGGCTCAGGCATGTCATAGTGCCGGTGGACCTGATCGAGTTTCAGTGACCGTTGAATTGAGTTTGATTCGCCATGAGCGATCTGTAAATCTGATCAGTACAAAAACTCAACCTGACCTAGATCCATGGTCAGTGAGCTTAAGTCCGACCGCACGTGGAAAATGGACCACCAGAAGCGCTCCGTTGGATCGAAATAGACCCGATTTGGTTATAACCTAAGTATACCTTGGACCTGGGGCTATTTTCATCAAATTTAGGCCTATATAAGGACCTTAAACCCTCATTCTCAAATTTCATACGAATTTTCTAAACGCTAGCTAGAGAGAGAGGAAAAGAGAGAGAAAGTGAGAGAGAAGTTGGTGAAACATCTTGAGATTCTTCCCTATTATTCTGCGTCCCTAAACCATCACTTCTGAATCATTATTCTGGCGATTCTAAGTTCATTCTTAGGTAAGTCAACCAAACCCTAACCTGTTTTGGAGCTTAGAATAGTCTAAGTATTGACATAGCTCTTTTTATTCATGCCTTAGGTTATCTAGTCGCCGTTGACGAAGACCTATCATCTGAATCAGATCTGTTGCGCACTTCCTAGTTTAAGGTGCGGACTATATTCATATAGGTTATGGTTTTCAAGGCTTTCAATGTCGGTTAATGGTTTATTATTGTTGTGGGTGTACTTTCACATGTCAAATGCGATGTTTATATTGCGTTCCTGATATATATGAGCTATATTGAGATTTGTGTATTCCTTGTATATGTAGAAAGTATCGTATACGTATGAAATATGAACATGTGTTTGCCATGATTAATTGTCATGTATTCGTGCTAGTTGTATGTGTGTCAACTCCTTAGCGAAAGGAATTGTCCAAATGTGTGTTATCACCAACATACGCCATGTATGTTGGAATATGTAGTCTAAGTGTTTGTAGAAATGTCTGAATGATCAAATGTGTAATATATTATCCTATTTATGGGCGTTGAGAAGAGTTCTCAACTATCTTATTGATGTGTATGATTTCCTACATGCAATTTACATTCTTTGTTGTTTCAATTCAGGCACTACTTATGTGGATATCCATGTTAAGTTGATATTTATCAAATGCTCACATACTGTATGATTAGAATTGTTGATCCATTACTGTTCTAAATTATTGGTATGAATATCTGTTATACTTGAATGTGTTTGGGGCTATGAAATAGTCCAGGGAATCGGTAAAAAACCTTGAGTTTGTGGCCGAGGTTGTTTTCGCCACGTAGGACGTGTTTGACGAACCCGAGTCGTATTAGGGTTGTCGGCAGTGGTTTGGCCATACGGAGTGTTTGCACACTCTATGTCGCTCAACTCAACGTACGCTCGTGCTAGTCGAGCTCGTCAAGTAACCCGATTGTCCCAGTAGATGTGCACCATGTATGGACGCTATTGTTTGAATCTAGGGTACCAGACTTCCCAATGCAATCCCGTTAACCATTGTACCTTGATCTGCTAAGACTCATGAGCCGGGCATGGTGGTATGGGACACCGTGGTCAAGCTGTCGGCCTACGCTGGGGTGACGAGCCTCCCCGTAGTGACCAGTGAGCACACCAGACTCGTGAGCTGATTATGGTGGTATGGGACACTATATTCGTGCTGTCGGCCTACATTGATTGGTGACGAGCCCTTTGTAGTGACCTTAAGCATACCTTGATACTGCATTGAGGTAATGAACCTTAGGGTAGTAACTAAGGTATGATAGGCATGCATTGATTAGTGACGAGCCCTTTGCAGCGACCCAAAACTATATGATCGCATGAGATTGTCTAGGACTGACGACCCTAGAATGGATCACCGTTTGGAAATTGATATGAGGAAGGTACCTTAGCTTCACAATCCTGCTGTATGAAAAGGACTAATAACAACTTAATAATCATGTTCATGCACCGCATTGCATGTACTTTAGCGTCGTGGGCATTGAGGGAGGTTGTCATGTGTACCGTAAGATGAAGACGCTGGGGGAGTGCAGGCGAGATCATGCATCATTTCTACATACATCCTTGCATTAACAAGAGTAATTAGGCCGTGTTTGATTGTATTGCCTTATCATTACTACTTGATTGATTTGATAACATGTTAACTTTTACTGTATAGTTCCACTGAGTTGATCACTCACTCCCACATTCTGGGATGGTGTTTCAACACCAACCAGACTCTGTCTTTAATGCAGATGATGATGTGACCCCTGAGGCAGAGCAAGAGTATGAGGATGACGACGACGTGTTTTCTTTTATGCAGTTC
Source organism: Magnolia sinica (assembly GCF_029962835.1). Taxonomy (NCBI): domain Eukaryota; kingdom Viridiplantae; phylum Streptophyta; class Magnoliopsida; order Magnoliales; family Magnoliaceae; genus Magnolia; species Magnolia sinica. The sequence goes on from NC_080580.1 coordinate 47,790,323, forward strand.
TCAGGCGGGTTCATGTGAGCTATGTCCTGATCTATGGGGATTCTGGGTTTTCTTTGTAATAGATGATTTCATTTTGATACTTATATTTTAAAAACAAACACTTGTAATTATGACCTGGTAGAGCATACATATCTCAGGGACTTACATAGATATACATATATATTTCTTTAAGTCTTCCGCTTACAAATTTCACCTATTCCCGGATTATGTTTGTAGTTTGGCTTAATCTACTCCATGTTTATGCACTCATACAGACAACATACATCCATCATTACATATGCTGTATAAGTGATGTTTTGAAACTCGGGAGCTGAGTTATGCTCGACCCCAGAATTTCAGGGCGTTACAAGTTGGTATCAGAGTATGATTTAGATTAAACCGGACCTGGGTTATGGTCACACAACGCACGCTGACGCCACCTTAGTGTAGGAGGGCGCGAGATTAATCTAGAATTTGTGTAAGTTTTCCCGTTGCTCCTATCGTCAAAAGTTTACTGAAAATAATGGCCAAAATTTATTGGTCCATTTCAATTACTAGATCGAGTGGGAGCGGTAGTGTACTGCCTTGCTTTGCCCACACTACTTGCGGGCGTGCATAACATATTTCATGTTTCTATGCTGAAGAAGTACATTCCTAATCCTTCACATATTATCAGTTGGGAGCAGGTGTAGTTGAGCGAGGATGCCACATATGTACTGTGAACGATACGTATCCTAGACAGGAAGGAGCAGGTATTGCGTAGCAAGATCATCCCTCTTGTGAAAGTACTGCGGACGCATCACAGTGAAGAAGAGGCTACTTGGGAGAGTGAAGCTGAGGTCAGAAAGAACTACCCTCAGATCCTTGAGGAGTATGAGAAGGTACGAATTTCGAGGATGGAATTTTTCTTTAAGGGGGGTAGATTGTAATGACCCAGAAAATTTAGTGCAAAGACCTAAGTACTACCTCAAATTCTTTAGAAGTTATTATGCATTAACTAGCGCTAAACTCGATTACTTGTGAAATTTGCACCAATCACTTCAAATTTGATCTGTAAGACTCAAAACCTATAGAATCGTTAGCGCTATGTTACCCTGAAATCTAGGATTCAACGCTAAATCTAGTTGCTCTCGAGAGTACTTAGAAACTTTGTATCGGACCTGGACCGTGCGTCGAAAGTCCGATAGCAATGATTTTAGACAATTATGATCACCTTGTTGGGCTTGATAATCATCTCAAAAATCAAGTCCAGATGATGTCCTGAGTCGATTTACTTGAGTCTGGAGTAAAGAGTGTGAGAAAGGTGAGAATTAAATATGAATTTATGAAATTTGAGTCATGTCGCTTGCGCACCGATTTTAAACAATCTGACTATTGGATTTTGACCCAAATTTACCCTTGGATCAGGGAAGATGGCCCAGGCATGTCATAGTGCCAGTGGACCTGATCGAGTTTCGGTGACCGTTCAATTGAGTTTGGTCCGTCAAGAGCAATCTATAAATTCGATCGGTACAAAAACTAAACCTGACCTAGATCCATGGTTAGTGAGCTTAAGTCTGACCGCACGTGGAAAAGGGACCACCAGAAGCGCTCCGTTGGATCGAAATAGACCCGATTTGGTTATAACTTAAGTATACCTTGGCCTTGGGGCTATTTTCATCAATTTTAGGCCTATATAAAGACCTTAAACCCTCACTCTCAAATTCCATACGAATTTTCTAAACCCTAGCTAGAGAGAGAGAGAGAGAGAGGAAAAGAGAGAGAAAGTGAGAGAGAAGTTGGTGAAACATCTTGAGATTCTTCCCTATTATTCTGCGTCCCTAAACCATCACTTCTGAATCGTTATTCCGGCGATTCTAAGTTCATTCTTGGGTAACTCAACCAAACCCTAGCCTTTTTTGGAGCTTAGAATAGTCTAAGTGTTGACATAGCTCTTTTTATTCATGCCTTAGGTTATCTAGTCACCGTTGACGAAGACCTATCGTCTGAATCAGATCTGTTACGCACTTCCTGGTTTAAGGTGCAGACTATATTCATATAGGTTATGGTTTTCAAGGCTTTCAATGTCGGTTAATGGTTTATTATTGTTGTGGGTGTACTTTCACATGTCAAATGCGATGTTTATATTGCGTTCCTGATATATATGAGCTATATTGAGATTTGTGTATTCCTTGTATATGTAGAAAGTATCGTATACGTATGAAATATGAACATGTGTTTGCCATGATTAATTGTCGTGTATTCGTGCTAGTTGTATGTGTGTAAACTCCTTAGCGAAAGGAATTGTCCAAATGTGTGTTATCACCAACATACGTCATGTATGTTGGAATATGTAGTCTAAGTGTTTGTAGAAATGTCTAAATGATCAAGTGTGTAATATATTATCCTATTTATGGGCGTTGAGAAGAGATTCTCAACTATCTTATTGATGTGTATGATTTCCTACATGCAATTTACATTCTTTGTTGTTTCAATTCAAGCACTACTTATGTGTATATCCATGTTAAGTTGATATTCATCAAATGCTCACATACTGTATGATTAGAATTGTTGATCCATTACTGTTCTAAATTGTTGGTATGAATATCTGTTATACTTAAATGTGTTTGGGGCTATGAAATAGTCCAGGGAATCGGTAACAAACCTTGAGTTCGTGGCCGAGGTTGTTTTCACCACGTAGGACATGTTTGACGAACCCAAGTCGTATTAGGGTTGTCGACAGTGGTTTGGCCACACGGAGTGTTTGCGCACTCTATGTCGTTCAACTCAACGTGCGCTCATGCTAGTCGAGCTCGTTAAGTAACTCGATTGTCTCAGTGGATGTGCACCATGTATAAATGCTATTGTTTGAATCTAGGGTACCAAACTTCCCAATGCAATCTCGTTAACCATTGTACCTTGATCCGCTAAGACTCATGAGCCGGGCATAGTGGTATGGGATACCGTGGTCGAGCTGTCGGCCTACGCTGGGGTGACGAGCCTCCCCATAGTGACCAGTGAGCACACCAGACTCGTGAGCCAATTATGGTGGTATGGGACACTATATTCGTGCTGTCGGCCTACATTGATTGGTGACGAGCCCTTTGTAGTGACCTCGAGCATACCTTGATACTGCATTAAGCCGACGAGCCTTAGGGTAGTAATTAAGGTATGGTAGGCATGCATTGATTGGTGACGAGCCCTTTGCAGCGACCCAGAACCATATGATCGTATGAGATTGTCTAGGACTGACGACCCTAGAATGGATCACCGTTTGGAAATTGATATGAGGAAGGTACCTTAGCTTCACAATCCTGCTGTATGAAAAGGACTAATAACAACTTGGTAATCATGTTCATGCACCACATTGCATGTACTTTGGCGTCGTGGGCATTGCGGGAGGTTGTCATGCGTACCGTAAGATGAAGACGCTAAGGGAGTGCAGGCGACATCATGCATCATTTCTACATACATCCTTACATTAACAAGAGTAATTAGGATGTGTTTGATTGTATTGCCTTATCATTACTGCTTGATTGATTTGATAACATGTTAACTTTTACTGTATAGTTCCACTGAGTTGATCACTCACTCCTACATTCTGGGACTGTAACGCCCCGAAATTCGAGGGTCGAGCAGAACTCATCTCCCGAGTTTCAAAACATCACTTATGCAACATATGTAATGATGGATGTATGTTGTCTGTATGAGTTCATAAAACATGGAATAGATTAAGCCAAACTGCAAACATAATTTAGAGATAAGTGAAAGTCGCAAGCGGAAGACTTAAAGAAATTTATGTGAACATGTACAAGTCCCTGTGATATATATGCTCTGCCAGGTCATAATTACAAGTGTTTATTTTCAAAATATAAGTATTAAAAAAAATCATCTATTACAAAGAAAATCCAGAATCCCCGTCGATCAGGACACGGCTTACATGAACCCACCTGAGAACTGCATAAAAGAAAACGAGTCCTCGTCATCCTCATACTCCTGCTCTGTCTCGGGGGTCACATCATCATCTAGATCTAAGACAGAGTCTAGTTGGTGTTGAAATACCGTCCCAGAATGTGGGAGTGATTGATTAACTCAGTGGAATTATACAGTAAAAGTTAACATGTTATCAAATCAATCAAGTAGTAATGATAAGGTAATACAATCAAACACGTCCTAATTACTCTTGTTAATGCAAGGATGTATGTAGAAATGATGCATGCTCTCACCTGAACTCCCTCAGCGTCTTCATCTTGCGGTACACATGACAACCTCCTACAGTGCCAACGACGCCAACGCACATGCAATGCGGTGCATGAACTTGATTACCAAGTTGTTATTAGTCATTTTCATACAGCAGGATTGGGAAGTGAAGGTACCTTCCTCATATCAATTTCCAAACAGTGATCCATTCTAGGGTTGTCAGTCCTAGACAATCTCATACGATCATATGGTTCTAGGTTGCTGCAAAGGGCTCGTCACCAATCAATGCATGCCTATCATACCTTAGTTACTACCCTAAGGCTCGTCGCCTCAATGCAGTATCAAGGTATGCTCGAGGTCACTACAAAGGGCTCGTCACCAATCAATGTAGGCCGACAGCACGAATATAGTGTTACATACCACCATAATCGGCTCATGAGTCTGGTGTGCTCATTGGTCACTTCGGGGAGGCTCGTCACCCCACCTTAGGCCAACAGCTCGACCATGGTATCCCATACCACCATGCCTGGCTCATGAGTCTTAGCAGATCTAGGTACAATGGTTAACAGGATTACATTGGTAAGTTTGGTACCTTAGATTCAAATAATAACGTCCATACATGATGCACATCCACCGGGACAATCGGGTTACTTGACGAACTCGACTAGCATGAGCGCACGTTGAGTTGAACGACATAGAGTGCGCAAACACTCCGTGTGGCCAAACCACTCCCGACAACCCTAATACAGCTCGGGTTCGTCAAACACGTCCTAGGTGGCGAAAACAAACCCGGCTACGAACTCAAGGTTTGTTATCGATTCCTTAGACTATTTCATAGTCCCAAACATCTTTAATTATAACAAATATTCATACTAACAGTTTAGAACAGTAATGGAACAACAATTCTAATCATACAGTATGTGAGCATTTGATGAATATCAACTTAACATGGATTTACACATAAGTAGTGCTTGAATTTAAACAACAAAGAATGTAACTTGCATGTAGGAAATCATACACACCAATAGGATAGTTGAGAATCTCTTCTCAATGCCCGTAAACAGGATAACATATTACACACTTGGTCATTTAGACATTTCTACAAACATTTAGACTACATATTCCAATATACATGATGTATGTTGGCGATAACACCCATTTGGACAATTCTTTTGCCGAGTTGACACATATACAACTAGCACAAATACATGACAATTAATCATGGCAAACACATGTTCATATTTCATACGTATATGATACTTTCTACATATATAAGGAATACAAAATCTCAATATATCTCATATATATCAGGAACGCAATATAAACATCGCATTTGGCATGTGAAATTGCACCCACAACAATAATAAACCATTAACTAACATTGAAAGCGTTGAAAACCATAACCTATACGAATATAATCTGCACCTTAAACCAGAAAAAAATGTAACAGATCTGATTCAGACGATAAGTCTTCGTCAACGACGATTAGATAACCTAAGGCATGCATAAAATGAACTACATCAACACTTAGACTATTCTAAGCTCTAAAACAGACTAGGGTTTGATTGACTTACCCAAGAATGAACTTAGAATTGCCGGAATAACGATTCAGAAGTGATGGTTTAGGGACGCAGAATAACAAGGAAGAATCTCAAGATGATTCACCAGCTTCTCTCTCACTTTCTCTCTCTTTTCCCCTCTCTCTCTTAGCTAGGGTTAGAAAATTCATATGGAATTGAGAGTGAGGGTTTTAAGGTCTTTATATAGGCCTAACATTGATGAAAATAGCCCAAGGGCCAAGGTATACTTAGGTTATAACCAAATCAGGTCTATATCGGTCCAACGAAGCGCTTCTGGTGGTCCCTTCTCCACGTGCGGTCGGACTTAAGCTCACTGACCATAGATCTAGGTCAGGCTGAGTTTTCGTACCGATCGGATTTACAGATCAGCCGTGGCAGACCAATCTCAATTCAACGGTCACCGAAACTCGATCAGGTCCACAAGCACTATGATATGCCTGGGCCATCTTTCCTGATCCGAGGGTGAATTTGGGTCAGAATCCAATAGTCAGAAAGCTTAGAATTGGCGTGCAAGCGACATGACTTAGATTTCATAAATACATATTTAATTTCGCACCTTTCTCACACTCTTTACTCTGGACTCAAGCAAATCGTCTCAGGACATCATCTGGTCTTGATTTTTGAGGTGATGGTCAAGCCCAACAAAGTGCTTATAATTGTCTAAGATCATCGCTATCGAACTTTCGATGCGCAGTCCAGGTCCGATACAAAGTTTCCAAGTACTCCCAAGAGCAACTGGATTTAGCATTAAATCCTAGATTTCAGGGTAACATAGCGTTAACGATTTTACAGGTTTTAAGTCTTGCAGATCAAATTTAAAGTGATTGGTGCCAATTTCACAAGCAATTGAGTTTAGCGTTAATTAACCCACATTAGCTTCTAAAGAATTTGAGGTAGTACTCGGGTCTTTGCATGAAATTTTTCGGGTCATTACAATCTACCCCCCTTAAAGAAAAACTTTATCCTCGAAATTCGTACCTTCTCATACTCCTCAAGGATCTGAGGGTAGCTCTCTCTGACCTCAACTTCAGTCTCCCAAGTAGCCTCTTCTTCACTATGATGCATCCACAGTACTTTCACAAGAGGGATGACCTTGCTACGCAATACCTGCTCCTTCCTGTCTAGGATACGTGTTGGTCGCAGTACATATGTGGCATCCTCGCTCAACTGCACTTGCTCCCAACTGATAATATGTGAAGGATCAGGAACGTACTTCTTCAGCATAGAAACATAAAATACGTTATACACGTCCGCAAGTGGTGTGGGCAAAGCAAGGCAGTATGTTACCGCTCCTACTCGATCCAGTATTTGAAATGGACCAATAAATCTCAGCGTGAGCTTCCCCTTCTTACCAAACCGCATGACTCCCTTCATAGGGAAAACCTTAAGAAATACATGGTCTCCAACCTCAAACTCAAGCGGTCGCCGCCTCGTATCAGCGTAACTCTTCTGCCTGTTCTGGGCTGTCAAAAGTCGACGTCGAATAATGTCAACTTTCTCTAAAGTTGCCTGAACCAACTCTGGGCCAATCAAACTACGCTTGCCAACTTCTGCCCAGCAATGCAGTACTCTACACGGGCGACCATACAATGCCTCGTAGGGAGCCATGCTGATACTCGCCTGAAAGCTATTGTTATACGCGAACTCTGCATAAGGGAGACATTCATCCCAACTATCCTTAAAATTCAAAACACAAGCTCGCAACATGTCTTCCAGAACATGATTCACACGTTCCGTCTGCCCGTCTGTCTGCGAATGAAACGTGGTGCTGAATTTCAATTTCACACCCATCGCTTCTTGGATACGAGTCCAGGAGATAGATGTGAATCGCGTGTCTCTGTCAGACACAATCTCCAAGGGAACTCCGTGCAGACGTACAATCTCCTTGATGTACAACCTAGCCAACTCGTCTGTAGAGTTTGTAACTCTGATCGGTAGGAAATGAGCCGACTTCGTCAATCGGTCGACAATCACCCAAATAGAGTCATGTCCCTTCCTCGTTCTCGGTAGCCCTGAAATAAAATTCATAGAGATGAAGTCCCACTTCCATTCTGCTATGAGCATGGGCTGAAGCAGTCCAGGAGGTCGGTGATGCTCTGCCTTGACCTGCTGGCATGTGAAACAACGAGATACAAACTCAGCAATATGAACCTTCGTGTTGTCCCACCAATAGGATCTTCTCATATCTTGATACTTCTTCGTGCTACCTGGATGCATCGCAAGCTTAGAATTATGGGCTGACTCGAGAACCTCCCGTCTTAAGTCAGGAATGTCTGGGACACATAGCCAGCCACGATATCGTAGGCGCCCATCTGAACTAACACTCCACTTGGAGTCCTCATCTGTACGAACCCGCTCTCTCATCTTCACCAATAGCTCATCATCTGCCTGAGCTGCAATGATCCTCTCATCAATGAGGGGCTGTACTCGAATGTGTGTGATAATCTCATACGGCTCTTCCACCGTAAGTTTCTGCTCAAAGTCTCGCATAAACTCCATCATGTCCCATTCTGCTATCATTAACAGAGCCGCAAAGTCTACAGCCTTCTTTCGACTCAACACGTCTGCCACAAGGTTTGCCTTGCCCAGATGGTAAGAGACATCGAACTTAAAGTCCTTCAATGTTTCCATCCATTGGCGTTGCCTCATATTCAAGTCACGCTGCATGAAGATATACTTAAAGCTCTTGTGGTTGCAAAGAGCTCGAACTCCTCTCCATAGAGGTAATGTCTCTAGAGCTTTAATGCGAAAATGACAGCTGCCAACTCCAGGTGGTGAGTAGGGTAATTCTCTTCGTGTTTCCTCAACTGTCTCGAGGCATATGCAATCACCCTGTCCTTCTGCATAAGGACACAACCCAGAACAATGCGAGAGGTGTCAGTTTATATTATATACTTAACCCCTTGCTCTGGCAATACTAGCACAGGGACGGACGTCAACTTGTCCTTCAGCTCCTGAAAAGCTATTTCTGCTTTCTCCTTCCAAGCGAACTTCAAGTCTTTCTGTGCCAACTGAGACAATGGTCTGGCTATCTTCGAGAAGTCTCATATGAAACGTCGATAATAGCCTGCTAGACCCAGAAAGCTTCTCACCTCACTAACCAAACTAGGCTGCTTCCAGCCCTGAACTGCAGCTACCTTAACGAGGTCAACTGCTATCCCTTCCTTGGACACCATATGTCCTAGGAACTTGACTTCCTCCTTCCAGAAATCACATTTCTTGAACTGTGTAAAAAGCTGATTCTTCCTGAGAGCATCAAGACCGCTCTTAAGTGCTCCCGTGCTCTTCCCGACTCGCAGAGTATATTAAAATGTTATCGATAAAGACAATGACGAATCAGAATAAAAATGGCTGAAACACCCTGTTCATCAGATCCATGAACACGGCCGGTGCATTCATAAGACCGAACGACATCACAAGGAACTCATAATGGCTGAAACTAGTCCTGAATGCGGTCTTCTGCACGTCCTCATTCTTGACGCGCAACTGATGATACCTTGACTATAGATCAACCTTCGAAAAGTACCATGCCCCCTTCAACTGATCAAATAGATCATCGATCCTGGGCAAAGGGTACTTGTTCTTCACAGTCACCTAATTTAACCTGCGATAATCTATACATAATCATAAGGAACCATCATTTTTCTTGACAAACAGAACAAGTGCTCCCCAAGGGGACACACTAAGTCGAATAAAACCCAACTTCAACAAGCCATCTATCTACTTCCTCAATTCCTCCATTTCACTCAGACGCATGCGATAGGTGGGCAATGAAATAGGTGTCGCACCAGACATGAGATCGATAGTAAAATCAATCTCACGTCGAGGGGGTAATCCAGGAATCGACTCGAATACATCTTCAAAATCCCGAACTACTGGCGTGCTTTCAAGCGCCGAACCAGCAATACTCTCCAACAGAGAAGTATAATAACCAAAATGGAAAGGGTAACTGACCTGAACAGGGAAAGTAAATGTCTCGCCCTCAGGTCCATGGACTGTCACCAGCCTAGCTTCACAATCAATCTTTGCTCGCATCATCGTGAGCCAATCCATACCCAAAATGACATCGTAATGGTATAGAGGTGCGACAAATAGGTCAACAAGAATCGATCTGCTCCCTAGATCAATCAAACAACCCATACAAATCTTAGTAATATCAGAGGAGGTCCCTGTAGTGGTAGTGAGCATCACTCCCTTCATAGTAACAGTGCCCAAACTCAAGCGCTTAACTGCCGCATACGATATAATAGAGGTAGTGGACCCGGTATCCACCAGCAAGGAAACGAGAATACCTTGGATGTGAGCTGTAACCTCAAAAGATCTCGGTGCCAAGTCAGCCCCAGGTGCTTCAGCTGTAAGCGCGTGAACTCGAGCCTGTTGTGGGCGATTCGACGGTGGAACTATGGGCCACTGAGGTGGCTTGAAGAGAGGTACAGAAGGTTTGAAGGATGGGTGAGCTGGCGCTGAATGAAAGGGTGGAGTTAAGATGACCTGAGGCATCAGACGGCTAATCCTCTACGGCCGAGTAAATCCACTGTCCAGCATTCCCGTAAAGCAATTACGATCTGAATGCCCAATCTTCCCACAGTACGAACAGCGCAAGTTAGAACGCATTTGCTGAGCAGGTGACACAACACGTCTCGGAGGAGAATCTGCCCGTGGCCTCTTGCCCAGAAATGGTGTACTCGAAAAGTCAGGTCGCGGTCTGGAAACCATAGGTGCTCACATACCGGACGACCTGTCCCTATCCTGCTCAGCTCGTAGGGATATGCTCACCAACTCAGCATAAGAAGATATGCCAGCACAGCACATCTTCGATCGAATCTCAGGCCTCAACCCCTCAGAAAAATACCGCATCCGCATCGACTAATCACCTAGAAGCAATGGAGCATAACGACCCAGCTCAGTAAACCGGTTCTCATACTCTTTCACCGACATCCCTCCCTGACGGAGGCGAAGGAACTCACTCTCCTTCTCGTGTCGGTAAGTGACCGGGAAATACTTCTCGTGGAAGAGTGCCTCAAACGCCTGTCATGTCCACTCAAAACCCTCCACAACTGTGTGGAGAACACTATCCCACCATAAACTGGCCTCCTTCTCAAACATGAAGGAGGCAAGCTCGACCTACTCAGCCTTAGAACAGTGAAGCAACCTCAGCATCTTAGTGATGCGGTCAATCCAGTACTCAGCCTCCTCGGGTCTATGAGAACCTGCAAATGTGGGAGGTCATAAGCATTGGAATTGCTCAAATGTGCCACTAGCACTAACGTTCCCAGATGGGTGCATAGGTGAAGCAGGTGGAGTCGCCCCCATCGACTGAGCAAAGATGCCAGCCATGGAAGATAAAAACTGCTGCTGCTGCTGGATCTGCTACTGCTGCATCAACAGCATCATTTGCTCAAGCCTATCAGGAGGCAGAGTGGACAAAGATGCATAAGGCGTCAATGTAGATGCACGGTTCGGCTCAGGAACCGAAGGCATGACTGGTGGAGCCATAGGTGGTACCACAGGAGTCGGCCCGGTAGTAGGGCCAGTAGCTGGATGAGAGTCTGGCCCAGCACCAAAATGAGACGGGCCCAACTGTGGATCGTCTGGCTATCGCCTAGGGGGGAAACCCAGGCAAGCGATTCGCCCAAAGAGAGATGGGCCAAAGTCTTCGAACCTTTAGGAGGCATACCCTACATTTAACAGAGGATGCAACCTGTGAGATTCAACATCCACATAATCCACCCACACAACATTTATATCACAACTTAAGGAAAAATAACATGCATTTCATTTAAAAAAATTGTCGCAATACAAGAAGTGCAGCATTACATGGATCGCGACAGAGAAAGCATGCGAGCTAAAACATCTAAAGCTTCAAACAACAAACAACTTCCAAACTACTATGCCTATAACGGCTACACATAATAACAAACAACAAAATAGAGTAAAGGATGACTACATCTGCAACTATTCGTCAGAATCGGGAGATGGAGGAGGGGCACCCTTATCCTGCAGACAACACGGGATAGACTTCAGAGTTCGAGACATCTTCTTGAACTTATGCTTACGAGGCCTCGAAGATCCATAATATCCTGGCGTAGGACAGCCTGATCCTCCTCAAGACGAGCTATACGGGCATCCCTGGTGGCCTGATCTGCGCCCTGCTCTGGTGCCATAGGAGGAGAACTCTCACTCGTGTACTGGGCCTCCACTTCTTCCTCGTCCTGCTCTTCTTCTTCTTCTATCTCTACTCCACCTTCGCCATTACTCTCTTCCTCATCGCTCTCGGTCTCATCCTCACTTTCTTCAAGTAAGGCTTGTCGTTGACGAGGCCTAATGTCCATCTGATTAAGGGTCGTCTCATTAATGTAACGAACAAGTACCAGCTTTTCTGCCCCAAGCCTGTAGCCAAACTCATGTGCAAGGTTATAGATGAGTAGGCCAAATGAGAGCGATTCGGTCCTCCTATTCAAACGAGCAATAAGAACAATCTGACGCAAGATGTACGTTGGCACACATAGCTTCTCTCCTTGCCCTACCTGATATAGAAAATCTACCATTAAGCGCGTACACTCGTTGCGGTTGCTCCACCTTGGATAAACATTGAATGTGCACATGTGGTGAAGCAAGCGGAAGTCGTCCATCATGTTGGTCGCTAAGAGGCTTCTGTTAGGTTGCCATTCCACCAGATGACCACATAGGAACTGCGTGTGGCGATCCCTCTCAGATTCTTCTCACTAGCATGAACCTCGCCAAGCGGCATGTTCAGAAGTCGGGATATCAAAGCGACGTTGATTGTGGCCTCCCGATTTCTTCCGTAAGGGATCTTGAACTACAAAGGCTCCAGCGAAGGTTTTCGAATGTGGGCATAAAAAGCTCGGACAGTACCCACATTGGTGTGGTATTCGCCCTCGAACAGGGGACACCAACCGGCCCCTTCCAGGCGCTCCAATAAGAGAAATTCGCCAAATAGCCGCGGATCTACATGAGCTTCAAAAAGGACCCTACGACTCTCGTAAACTCCATGAGATAGCTCCGCCAACAAGGTTCTTCCAACGGGAGACTGAGGATCGAGATCCCACTTTGTCTGAAACTCTCGAGTGGCGGTCGTGCTCGCGGCAGCACCTCTAGGCCTCCGTGCACGGGTTGGGCGGCTAGGCCCGGCTTCATCAACGGGAGCTCTCTTCTTCCCCATGAAAGAGAGAATGGTGGAGATGAAAAATATGGCCATAACAAGCTTAAATAGGGCCATGAAAAATGAGAGAAAAGAGGAAGATGGAAAGAATAGTGGGGCTCCCACAAATTTGAGGCTCAAAGGAAGGATTTGAGTGCTCAAATGGAAAGAAAAGAGAGGGAAAATAGCAATGGAGGTGAGTTTTGAGATGGGTAGAATGGGGATGCATGAAAATGGAAGAAGAAAGGATTTTTATGGGGTTTTGAAAGAATCTTCAAGAAAAGGAAAGCATGGGAGGGTATTTTATGAAGCAAAGAGGGTTTAGAAGGGGTTTTAATCGTGTAACCCTGGATGAGTGGGCCACACTAGTCCCCATATGCATTGGCCCGAGCCGGTCTGCACGGCCTGGCCAGCTGGGCGGAGAGGGCTCGCCGAGTCGGCGAGGTCATCCCCGGTCGCTGGATAGTCTGATGAAGACTCACCGTTTGGGTGAGGTCCTCCTAACCCCTAAGCCCCAAAATGATGTGGGTCCCCCTGGGTCCCCATGGAATTGCCCCGATTGGGCCCTTAGTCCGATTCGAGGCTATTCGTGCCACTAAGAATAGAATCTGATACAGATTCAGGTTTACAGACATTTTAATGGCTGGGATGGGATGATACACCATCTAAACCCATCAATGGATGATCTAGAAGAGATTTTGGGTTGCTGTGTGTGATCAGGAGTGTGCACGGACTCGATCTCGGAGATCATTTTCAGTCAACTTTCGCCGGTAGGAGCAACAGGAAAACTCAAACAAATTCTAGAATAAGCTCGCACCCTCCTACACTAAGGTGGCGTCAGCGTGCGTTGTGTGACCATAACACAGGTCCAGTTTAATCCAAATCATGCTCTGATACTAACTTGTAACGCCCTGAAATTTGGGGGTCGAGCATAACTTAGCTCCCGAGTTTCAAAACATCACTTATGCAACATATGTAATAATGGATGTATGTTGTCTGTATGAGTGCATAAAATATGGAATAGATTAAGCCAAACTACAAACATAATTCAGTGATAAGTGAAAGTCGCAAGCGAAAGACTTAAAGAAATATATGTGAACATGTACAAGTCCCTGTGATATGTATGCTCTACCAGGTCATAATTACAAGTGTTTGTTTTCAAAATATAAGTATCAAAATAAAATCATCTATTACAAAGAAAACCCAGAATCCCCATAAATCAGGATACGGCTCACATGAACCCGCCTGAGAACTGTATAAAAGAAAATGCGTCCTCGTCATCCTCATACTCCTGCTCTGCCTCGGGGGTCGCATCATCATCTGCATCTAAGACAGTCTGGTTGGTGTTGAAACACCATCTCAGAATGTGGGAGTGAGTGATTAACTCAATGGAATTATACAGTAAAAGTTAACATGTTATCAAATCAATCGAGCAGTAATGATAAGGTAATATAATCAAACACGTCTTAATTACTCTTGTTAATGCAAGGATGTATGTAGAAATGATGCATGCTCTCGCCTGCACTCCCTCAGCGTCTTCATCTTACGGTATGCATGACAACCTCCCACAATGCCAACGACGATAACGCACATGCAATGCGGTGCATGGACATGATTACCAAGTTGTTATTAGTCCTTTTCATACAGCAGGATTGGAAAGCTAAGGTACCTTCCTCATATCAATTTCCAAACAGTGATCCATTCTAGGGTCGTCAGTCCTAAATAATCTCATACGATCATATGGCTCTAGGTCGCTACAAAGGGCTCATCACCAATCAATGCATGCCTATCATACCTTAGTTACTACCCTAAGGCTCATCACCTCAATACAATATCAAGGTATGCTCGAGGTCACTATAAAGGGCTCGTCACCAATCAATGTAGGTCGACAGCACGAATATAGTGTCCCATACCACCATAATCGGCTTACGAGTCTGGTGTGCTCATTGGTCACTTCAGGGAGGCTCGTCACCCCACCGTAGGCTGACAGCTCGACCACGGTGTCCCATGCCACCATGCCTGGCTTATGAGTCTTAGCGGATCTAGGTACAATGGTTAATGGGATTGCATTAGTAAGTTTGGTACCCTAGATTCAAACAATAGCGTCCATACATGATGCACATCCACCGGGACAATCAGGTTACTTGACAAACTCGACTAGCAAAGCGCACGTTGAGTTGAACGACATAGAGTGTGTAAACACTCCGTGTGACCAAACCACTGCCGACAACCCTAATATGACTCGGGTTCGTCAAACATGTCCTATGTGGCGAAAACAACCTCGGCCAAACTTAACATGGATTTACACTTAAGTAGTGTTTGAATTTAAACAACAAAGAATATAAATTGCATGTAGGAAATCATACACACCAACAGGATAGTTGAGAATCTCTTCTCAATGCCCATAAACAGGATACCATATTACACACTTGATCATTCAGACATTTCTACAAACACTTAGACTACATATTCCAACATACATGACGTATGTTGATGATAATACCCATTTGGACAATTCCTTTTGCCAAGGAGTTGACACACATACAACTAGCACAAATACACAACAATTAATCATGGCAAACACATGTTCATATTTCATATGTATACGATACTTTCTACATATACTAGGAATACAAAATCTCAATATATCTCATATATATCAGGAACGCAATATAAACATCACATTTGGCATGTAAAATTACACCCACAACAATAATAAACCATTAACCAATATTAAAAGCCTTGAAAACCATAACCTACATGAATATAATCCGCACCTTAAACCAGAAAAAACGTAACAGATCTGATTCAGACAATAAGTCTTTGTTAATGACGATTAGATAACCTAGGGTATGATTAAAATGAAGTATAATAACACTTAGACTATTCTAAGCTCTAAAACAGACTAGGGTTTGATTGACTTACCCAAGAATGAACTTAGAATCGCCAGAATATCGATTCAGAAGTGATGGTTTAGGGACGCAGAATAACAAGGAAGAATCTCAAGATGATTCACCAGCTTCTCTCTCACTTTCTCTCTCTTTTCCTCTCTCTCTCTTAGCTAGGGTTAGAAAATTCATATGGAATTGAGAGTGAGGGTTTTAAGGTCTTTATATAGGCCTAACATTGATGAAAATAGCCCCAGGGCCAAGGTATACTTAGGTTACAACCAAATTAAGTCTATATCGGTCCAACAGAGCGCTTTTGCTGGTCCCTTCTCCACGTGTGGTCGGACTTAAGCTCACTGACCATGGATTTAGGTCAGGCTGAGTTTTTGTACCGATCGAATTTACAAATCAGCCGTGGTGGACCAATCTCAATTCAACGGTCACCGAAACTCGATCAGGTTCACAAGCACTATGACATGCTTGAGCCATCTTTCCTGATCCGAGGGTAAATTTAGGTCAGTATCCAATGGTCAGAAAGCTTAGAATCGGCGCGCAAGTGAGATGACTTAGATTTCATAAATACATATTTAATTTCTCACCTTTCTCACAATCTTTACTTCGGACTTAAGCAAATCGTCTCAGGACATCATCTGGTCTTAATTTTTGAGGTGATGGTCAAGCCCAACAAGGTGCTTATAATTGTCTAAGATCATCGTTATCGGACTTTCGAAGCGCGGTCCAGGTCTGATACAGAGTTTTTAAGTACTCCCGAGAGCAATTGGATTTACCGTTGAATCCTAGATTTTAGGGTAATATAACGCCAACAATTTTATAGGTTTTGAGTCTTGCAGATCAAATTTAAAGTGATTGGTGCCAATTTCACAAGCAATTGAGTTTAGCGCTAATTAACCCACATTAGCTTCTAAAGAATTTGAGGTAGTACTCGGGTCTTTGCACGAAATTTTCTGGGTCATTACAGGGACGGTGTTTCAACACCAACCAGACTCTATCTTAGATGCAGATGATGATGCGACCCCTGAGGCAGAGCAGGAGTATGAGGATAGCAAGGACGCATTTTCTTTTATGTAGTTCTCAGGCGGGTTCATGTGAGCCGTGTCCTGATCTACGGGGATTCTGATTTTTCTTTGTAAGAGATGATTTCATTTTGATACTTATATTTTGAAAACAAACACTTGTAATTATGACCTGGCAGAGCATACATATCTCAGGGACTAACATAGATATATATATATATATATATATATATATTTCTTTAAGTCTTCCGCTTGCAGATTTCACCTATCCTTGGATTATGTTTGCAGTTTGGCTTAATCTACTCCATGTTTTATGCACTCATATAGACAACATACATCCATCATTACATATATTACATAAGTGATGTTTTGAAACTCGGGAGCTGAGTTATGCTCGACCCCCGAATTTCAGGGCGTTAAAAGTACGCGTAAAGGGAAATACAATGATGATAGACAAAAGCTCTAAGATGATTTGTTATGCGCTCCTACCTTAGCGCTGCTAGGTCCAACGTCACCTACATACAACGATCATGCATAAGCTTATAGAAAGCTTAGAGGGTGGTGAAAGTGTATGCGCAATGTAGTAATACAATTATGCAATATCAAAGTAATACGAAATATGCTGATGAATACTATTAGCCGTACCAAGGCTATGCGATGTAGGGTATGAATGATGTCGGCCATACCAAGGCCATGCGATGTGAGATACAATTCAAGTATACTAATCCTCATGTAAGTCCACATATCAATGCAGCTCAACTCTGGAATATCTCCGTAGTCTAGTACACTCCAAACTAGATTGTCAGCCCATCGTGTGAAATAAGGTGAGTGGAAGAGACCTCACTATCTACCTGCCAATATCGAGCTCGGCTCATTGATGGAAAACTCATTCCTTGAGCTGGTCAAACTCAACCTAGCTTTACCCCCTCCTCTCAGGCAGGGTAAGGCCGTACCCCCTTCCAACCGACTACGACACAATGGAAAGCACGGCCTTCTGGTAATCAGCACTCGACGCTCATCTACCCACTCAGTCTAGACATTAGAGCAACCTCCTGGTACTATAAGGAAATTTCACCTAGGGACATTTATAGCACCCCATGTAGAACAAGATTTTCGGTGTCCAATCCTACCAACCACAATACGCCTATGGAGGCTATGACCCTAATACTGCTAGGGCATACAATAATCATGTCACAGAACGCAAAATATATGAATCACACTATCCAGTCATGCAGCAATCCTGCACGTACCACGCGCTCATGTGGGTAACTCCCCCCATCAGGGAGTCCCATAATGGTCTGCCCAATGACATGTGCTATGATCAATCACTCCTCACAGCAAGCATACATATGATGCATATGGGCATGGATCGTGGAGCTATTCTAAGCATATTATATGATGGTGATGATGTACTCCCCCTTATATCAAGGTTGGGCCTAAGCGACCTACCCATAATCCAAGGGATCCAGAAAGGGTTCCTTCACCATACTATTACATGGCCTACTAGATGCCCTAGGGGGCCTAAATGAGTCCTAAATGGACTCCAAAATAAAAGAAGTAATCCTACTAACAACCAATGGGGGCCTAACATCTTAGGATAACTGTAAGTGCTATAGTTTATATCCCTGTTTGTTGTCAAATTTGTGGTGCCAAAATCACTGTTATGTTATATATAACTTGCTTAAGTGAAGCTCTCTCAAGGAACAACATTCATGAATAAGCTAAGCTCACAACAAGCAAAGCTCACAAGTACAAGGATCATTCTTGAATGAAAGAACTGCTCACAAGACAAGACTCAAGTTGCAAGACTTCAAGAAGAGTTCAAGGCAGTTTGTACACTTTCAAGATTGAGCTACATCAAGGTTTGATCTACATCAAGATTACAAGGCTCATACTTCAAGTTCCGAATGTTTCAATGTCCATACTTCATGGTTGAGGTTTGATTGACTATAGGTTGACCTTAGAAGTAGGTCATTTTGGATACATAAGTCAAATGTTTATTTTACATGTGATTGGTCTGTTCTTCGACTAGTCCTTGGCCTTCTTCGACTAGTCCTAGACTTGCTTCGACCAGTCTAAGATATTCCTCGACCAGTCGTGAGTTTGTTACAAATTCCGGATAAAATCTGTTAGCCTTCGACTAGTCCTGAAATCTGTTCGACCAGTCGTAGGAACAGTGTCAACTGATCTTCGACCAGTCGTACAACCTTCGACTCGAAGTCCAGCGATGGTTTACAGGACCTACGACCAGTCGAAGGAAACCTACGACCAGTCGTAGGAGACCTACGACCAGTCGCAGAACAGTCAAAGCTTATCCCACCTAATCTTTCAAATATCTGTTATGGCTTCGACTAATCGTAGAGCACTCTAGACCAGTCGAAGACCCGATCTTCTCACTTATAAATAGAGCACGAATCTCAGAAGAAATCATCGAATTAATTAAAGTATTCAAGCCAATCTTCGTCGAACTTCTGAGAGATAATTCTGTGCTCCATCTAAGCTAAGTGTGCTTATTTAATATTCTCTTTCCTTAGCTTTATTTTAATTGATTTTATTTCTGCTATTCCAATCTGATTTGAAAAGAGGAATTGTTATTCCTTTCTTTGGAATCAAAATCAATTAAGGCAAGCCCTATTTGGTTTAATTTAAAATCTATTAGAATTAGAACCATTGTAATCGAGTACTGGACATTGAACTTGGACATTCAATCATCTACTTTGATTTGGTTCTACCGGGCTGCTACAACGAAGGAGATATTCAGGTATTTTACATATTGTAAATTCCTTTCTATTATTTTGGTTTCTTTCAAGATTTGCCAGAAAAATCTTGTTGTATTGGTTATCTGAGGAGAGCCAGGAAAACTCAGAAGTGAGGTTTTTTTTATTATGTAAGCCCACATACAAAGACACAATTGTAAGGGTTTTGGGTGAACCTGGGAAAACCTATTTTAGTGAACGCTAATATCCCCTGTGTGAGGATATTAGGAGTGGAGTAGTTTTTTGTATGGCTGTTGTTTAACAGTTGGTGAACACACAGGCGAACCACTATAAACCCTTGTGTTGTGGTTGATTGATTTATATTTCTAATTTTTAATTATTCTTTTGTGGGATGTATGTATGGTGGTGAATGTTGTAATCATTTAATTCAAGCTTTGTGAGAATGTTGTAATAGTTTAGAATTTATTTTCAGCTATTCCTTTATCAGCTTGAATTTTAATTTCATTTGAAAGTTGTTCCAGCAAGGTTGCCCTGCCATTTTTATGGTGTATGGTTGTCCCTAGAACAATACATTTTTTATTACAAGTTATTTCAATTCAGTTTATATTTATTTTTGTATTCCTCTTCGATTTGAGACTTGATACAAAGATCTTTCTAGAATTAAGGTTGTCCTACCATAAACTCTGGTTTTTGGTGTAAGGTTGTCCTTAGAACAACGTTTGTATCAACCTCTCAAAATCTGAATTTTGAGGTTATTTTAATTTACTGCGTTGTGATTTTCTTTGGCTATCATATTCTTTATTATTCCGCTGTTATAAGTTTTTATTTGGCATTGTCCTATTCACCCCCCCTCTAGGACATATAGCTTGGCCTTTTCAAGTGGTATCAGAGCCTAATAGCTCCTTTTTAATTCTTGGATTTAATTCCTGAGCTAACGATTTAAGCTATTTAAGATGTCAAATTTTGATAGCCTTTCAGTCACAAGGCCTCCACCCTTTGATGGCTCCAACTATGCCTATTGGAAAGCCAGGATGAGGATCTTCCTCAAATCAATGGATGAAAATGTGTGGCAAGCCACAGTGACTGAATGGAATCCTCCTATCATGGAAGTTACTGGGGTTGACGGTTCAAAATCAATGAACGTCACACCATATTACCAATGGACCACACTTCAGAAAAGTGAGAGTAGTGCAAATGCTAAAGCACTAAATGCAATTACTTGCGCACTATCACCGGATGAGTTCAAAAGAATCATTTCCTATGATACTGCAAAGCAAGCTTGGGATATATTAGAAATGACACACGAGGGTACTACAATTGTCAAAAAATCTAAAGTCCAACTCCTCACAACCAGATTTGAAGAAATTCATATGGAGGAAAATGAAATGTTTATGGACTTTTACACTAGATTGAATGACATTGTAAACTCAATGTGGGGTCTTGGCGATAAAATCCCAGAAAGTAAAGTGTGTGCAAAAATATTACGCTCACTTCCTGAACGGTTCAATTCTAAAGTAACCGCAATCCAGGAACTTCGTGATACGGATAATATGAGGGTAAAAGAACTAGTTGGTTCACTACAAACCTACGAGTTAAACTTTAAAGCTCCTAAAGGAAAATCTATCGCACTAAAATCTTCTAAATGTAATTCAGAAGTAAATTCTGATTCAGAAGATGATATGGCTCTTTTAGCTAAAAAATTTTATAAGATTTTCAAAAGCAAGAAAAGGGTTGATTTTCAAAAATCAAATGACAAAAAGAAGTTTAGACCTAAATCTCGAAAATCTTTGAAAGATAGTCAATGTTACAACTGTCTAGAATATGGGCACTTAGCAAATAGATGTCCTAAAAGGGACAAACCCAAGAAGAAGGGTATGTTGGCTACATGGGATGAATCATCTGATTCTGAAGGTTCTTCTGAATCAGAAGATTCTGAAACTGAGTCGGGCAATGAGATTAAAGCTCTTATGACTCTAGCCAAATTCACATTTTCAGATAATGACTCTACAAGTGAAGAAAATCTGAATAGTGAATGTGAAAATGAAGATGATCTTTAAGACGCTTACAATGCCCTATATAAGGAAAGTTGTAAAATTCGTGTCAAACTTAAACTTCAAAAAGAAAAGTTTTCTAAACTCAAAAATTGTTTTGAATCACTTGTCTTAGAAAAATCACAAATTTCAGATTGTTTTGAAAAATCAAAATGCGATTTGGAATTCAAAAACTCACTAATTGTTGATTTAAAATCTGAAATTGAGAATCTTAAAACAGAAGTATCTTCTCTTCTGAGTTTAAAGGACACATGGAAATATGCCCAAGGTGATCTAAAGTTAGAGAAACTTTTATCCGGAGCAAGAAAATGTGGCGATGATCTGGGTTGGGCTATGATAAAAATTTACCTCCTAAACAAAAGTATACTCCTCCTATGTTTGTTAAAGGAGAGTCCTCAAACTCAAAAGGAAAAAGTACTTATCAAGATTTTTCTAGAAATTCAAAAACTTTTCAAAAACCTAGAAGCAGCCATGTCAACTTTAATCAGAAACGAAATCCACTAGCTGAAAAGATAGTTGATTTACTCAAGGAGCTCTTAAAATCTAACTCTATAGGTCATTCCTACAAATATACACAAAAGAAGACCAACTATGTTCCTAAACCCAAAACAGTTATGAAATGGGTTCCTAAAGTCACCTGCTTGGTTGCTCACACTGCTTTCAAAGCAACAAGTCATTTAAAGTGGTACCTAAACAGTGGATGCTCCAGGAATATGACAGGTGACAAAGCTTTATTCACCGATCTGAAAGATATGACTGATGGTTCAGTCACATTTGGTGATGGAAGCAACTGCAAGATTTTAGACCAAGGTACGGTTCAACTTTTTAATCTTCCTGTGTTTAAAAATGTTTTATACGTTGAGGGCTTAAAACATAACTTGCTTAGTATATCACAAATATGTGATAATAACCATAATGTTCGGTTTTCTAATCAAAGCTGTGAAATACTAAATAATAACGATTCTGTAATATTAACTAGACGTAGAACGTCTGAAAATTGCTATATTATTAGCGAATCCAGCTCATCTAATCAAACATGTTACATGGTCCATACAGACGAGACTGATTTATGGCACAAACGTCTTGGACATGTACATTATCGAAATTTATATCGATTGAGCAAACGAGAACTTGTAAGAGGTTTACCCAAACTTCAGAAATTAGATAAAATATGTGGTGAGTGCCAGATAGGCAAACAAACACGGAACTCACACAAAAAAGTGAATTCAAATACCACATCAAGACCACTCGAACTTCTCCACATGGATCTGATAGGACCTACCAGAACAGAAAGTCGAGGTGGGAAAAAGTATATCTTGGTAATAGTTGATGACTTTACCAGATTCACTTGGGTAGTCTTCTTAAGGGATAAATCTGAAACCCTTGAAGAAGTAAGAAAAGTTCTCAAAAGGATTCAAACTGAAAAATCCTCTCAAATCAGTAAAATTCGTAGTGATCATGGATCTGAATTTGAGAATAGCAATTTTGAGAAGTTCTGTACCGACCAAGGAATATTACATGAATTCTCTGCTCCCAAAACTCCACAACAAAATGGAATTGTTGAAAGAAAGAATAGGGTGCTTCAAGAAATGACTAATGTCATGTTGAATAGCATGAAGCTCTCTAAAAATCTTTGGGCTGAAGCAGTCAACACAGCTTGCTATATTATTAACCGAGTCTACACTAGAAAAGATAATAATAAAACGGCTTACGAATTGTGGTTCAATAAAAAGCCTACTGTTAAATACTTTTGAGTTTTTGGCAGCAAGTGCTATATTTTACGTGATCGTGAAAATTTGGGAAAATTCGATACGAGGAGTGATGAAGGGATTTTTCTAGGATATTCTTTAAATAGTCGAGCTTATAAAGTTCTGAACAAAAGGACTGGTGTGATTCAAGAATCTATTAATGTTGTCATTGATGATCACTTAAACACACCAATTTCTAATTTAGATAATGATGAAGTACTAATCATTGATAAATCCGATACTTCATCAAATCAGACTGATTCTGAGTTGAGGACTGTTAAAGATCATCCAACCACTCAAATTCTTGGAAACCTTCTCACAGGTGTTCGCACCCGTAGACAACTTGAGGATATATGTAATTATGTATGTTTTACATCCCAAATTGAACCATCTAACGTAAAAGAAACTCTTGCTGATGAAAACTGGATTGTTGCGATGCAAGATGAACTTAACCAATTTATAAGAAATGATGTTTGGTATCTCGTACCAAGACCTAAAGATAAACACATCATTGGAACAAAATGAATTTTCAAAAATAAGTCTGACGAATGTGGAAATATAATTAGAAACAAGGCTAGACTAGTGGTACAAGGTTATACTCAAATTGAAGGGATTGATTTCGATGAAACCTTTGCACCAGTAGGATGTCTTGAATCTATCAGACTATTTATATCCATTGCATGTTTTAGAAAGATAAAGATCTATCAGATGGATGTGAAAAGTGCTTTTCTAAATGGCGATTTACATGAAGAAGTCTATGTTGAACAACCAATGGGATTTGAAAATTCCAAAAATACTGATCATGTATATCGGCTTAAAAAGGCACTTTATGGATTAAAACAAGCGCCTAAGGCATGGTATGAGAAACTAACGAAATTTCTTTTAAGTCATAATTTTCAAATGGGATCTGTTGATAAAACTCTATTTGTTAAAAAACATAATGATCATATCTTAATGGTACAGATTTATGTTGATGATATCATTTATGGATCAACTTGTACTGACTTGACTACTGAGTTTGCAGATTTGATGAAATCACAGTTCGAAATGAGCATGGTTGGGGAATTGACTTATTTCCTTGGATTGCAAGTAAAGCAACAACCTGAAGGAATATTCATTTCTCAATCTAAGTATGCCTTGAATCTAATCAAGAGATTTGGATTTGAGAATGGTAAGAATTTCGATACTCTTATGAGTATTACCCTGAAACTATCAAAAGACTCTAATGGTAAAAATGTTGACTCAAAACTTTATCGGAGTATGATTGGTAGTTTGTTATATTTAACTGCTAGTAGACCTGCTATTTCTCTAAGTGTTGGTATTTGCGCAAGATATTAATCTGATCCAAAAGAATCTCACTTGATTGCTGTCAAGTGAATTATTAGATATGTCGCAAGTACTGTAAATCTCGGTCTCTGGTATCCTCATGAAACCAATGTCCAATTAGCTGGGTACTCGGATGCTGACTGGGCTGGTAATCTAGATGATAGAAAATCAACCAGTGGTGGTTGTTTTTTTTTATTGGAAATTGTCTAGTTTCCTAGTTTAGTAAGAAACAAAATTCTATATCACTTTCAACAACTGAAGCTGAGTATATCGCAGCCGGCAATGCATGTACACAGCTTGTTTGGATGCAACGAATGCTAAGTGATTATGGAATTAAACAGGATTCTATGTTATTACACTGTGATAATTCCAGTGCGATAAATATTTCAAAAAATCCTATTCAGCATTCTCGTACTAAGCATATTGACATTAGATTTCATTATATAAGGGAATTAGTAGAAGAAAAAGTTATATCTCTAGAATATATTCCTACTGAAGATCAACGTGCTGATATTTTTACAAAACCTCTTGATAAAAGCAGGTTCAATAAAATGAAATTTGATCTTGGCATGTGCATTTTAAATTGATAATTTATGCCTTCTTGTATAATATTGTATATATTTGCTAAATTGAATTACAATTTTTGTTTAAATTGCAAGAAAATTGAATATTTTGGGGTTTACTCGACCAGTCGTGAGTATACACGACTAGTCGTACTACGACCGGTCGTAGATACCCACGACCAGTCGTGGAAAACGGGTTTCACTTAAATTGGGGATTTTTCACTTTCTTCCTCATTTCTTCTTTCTTCTCCTTAGAGCCGAACTTCAACTCGTCGAACCCATCCTTCAAATCCTTCAAGGTTAGTGTTCCAAATCCTCTTTTTCTTGCATATTTGTGTCTAGATTGGTTCCTTTTCTCTCTTGAAGCTTTCTATTTTGAAATTCTTTGAGATTTGGGGTTTGGATTTTGAAAAATCTGTTTTGAGAAAACCCACTTCTCAATCCTTTGCAACTTTCTTTTTTCTTGAAATCCTTGTTGTAAATGGCTTCTAGAGGTAGAAAAACTACTTCCCATGGTCCATCTTCTTCCTCCAGATCGACCGCTATTTCTAAACGTCATCTTCTTGTTCCTAATGATGATCCATCATATGTTAAGGACATTAGATCCCATAATGTTATTGTTGAACATCCTATTGATGTTAATCATATTGCACCTTTTGATATCCTTCCTATGCTTGAAGCTGTAGGTTGGGTTAACTTATTGCATTGGGGTGGGCCTGCATACCGGTCCATTGCCCAATCCATGTTTTCATGTATCAGTGTTTTTTCACAAGATAATTTAACCTTTCAAATTTCTACAAGAGAAGGGCCTTTTGATGTTGATCGTCACTTAATTTCAGCCTTATGAAAATTCCTGTGAATGATGAGGGTATTCCAATTCATAACTTAACTGATAAACCCTCAATGGCTGAAAAACGCATGCTAACTAGAGACTTGTGCAACATGGATGTTCAATGGACTCAAAAAGGGAATGCGCTCCCCGCAAGGTATTTGTTACCCAAATACAGAATTCTCCACAGAATCTTCGTGTCTAATCTGTATCCTCGATCGGGTAATAAATCTGACTTGACTTCGTTTATGGTTCATGTTATCCATGCTATCTCCAATGGTACTCAGATTTGTTTGCCATCCTTAATCTGTCATTTCATTATTCAGTTTCGACTCCATCCTGGTCATAGTGACATTCCTTTTGCCTATTTTATGACTGTATTGGCTACTCATATGTTAGTCGATATGCCTGTTGATGAGGCACCTATCCATCATCTGATCTTCAACAATACAAATATCAATAAGATGAAGTTGGATCTGCTTCCTGAACAAGGTGGTGGTGGTGGTCCTGAAGAAGCTGGTGTTGATATTAATATGGATGACATTTTTGAGGAACTGGATTCTGACTCAGCTAATGATCCAGATTTTGTACCATCTGATGTTGATGCACGTCTGAGTGCATTAGAGGGTAAAGTTGAGAATATTAATGTTAAGTTGGAAAACATGTCTGTTGCTCATGATTTGCAATTCAAGTACATGCGCAAATATCTTAGGCGCTTGAACAAAGGCATGCACCAACTTGATCCCTCTATTCCTTCTCCGTCTTCAAGTTCTGGTTCTGACAAGTTTTTATGAGACTTCTGGTCTGTAATAACTTTATGTCTTAGCACTTGGCTGATTTTGATTTGGATTCTATCTATGTTTAATGCTGGATATTTATGTTATGTAATGTTATCTCTCTTTTGCTATACTCTATTCCCTCCTCATGTTTACTCTCATGAATTCCTTTATTTAGTTCTCCTTTGTCATCTTGTGACAAAAAGGGGGAGAATGGTTTGTTCTTAATGTGATTGTGAGAGGAGTAGCATTTGTTATGTTACTCAGGGGGAGTCAAGGTGAGAGTCAAGGGGAGTATATGTTTGATCTTGTTGAATGTTGAAACTGGTTGAATGTTGAAAAATGTTGAAACTGGTTGAATGTTGAATATTGAATATTGAATATTGATTTGCAGGTATTAACCAGTTGTTTTACTTTTGTTTATCTTGATTATGTGTTTTGTCACTAATTTGACAAAGGGGGAGATTGTAAGTGCTATAGTTTATATCCCTGTCTGTTGTCAAATTTGTGGTGACAAAATTACTATTATGTTATATATAACTTGCTTAAGTGAAGCTCTCTCAAGGATCAACATTCATGAACAAGTTATGCTCACAACAAGCAAAGCTCACAAGTACAAGGATCATTCTTGAATGAAAGAACTGCTCACAAGACAAGACTCAAGCTGCAACACTTCAAGAAGAGTTCAAGGCAGTTTATACACTTTCAAGATTGAGCTACATCAAGGTTTGATCTACATCAAGATTACAAGGCTCATACTTCAAGTTCCGAATGTTTCAATGTCCATACTTCATGGTTGAGGTTTGATTGACTATAGGTTGACCTTAGAAGTAGGTCATTTTGGATACATAAGTCAAATGTTTATTTTACATGTGATTGGTCTGTTCTTCGACTAGTCCTTGGCCTTCTTCGACTAGTCCTAGACTTGCTTCGACCAGTCTAAGATATTCCTCGACCAGTCGTGAGTTTGTTACAAATTCTGGATAAAATCTGTTAGCCTTCGACTAGTCCTAGAATCTGTTCGACCAGTCGTAGGAACAGTGTCGACTGATCTTCGACCAGTCATACAACCTTCGACTCGAAGTCCAGCGATGGTTTACAGGACCTACGACCAGTCGTAGGTGACCTACGACCAGTCGTAGGAGACCTACGACCAGTCGTAGAACGGTCAAAGCTTATCCCGCCTAATCTTTCAAATATCTGTTCTGGCTTCGACTAGTCGTAGAGCACTCTAGACCAGTCGAAGACCCGATCTTCTCACTTATAAATAGAGTACGAATCTTAGAAGAAATCATCGAATTAATTAAAGTATTCAAGCCAATCTTCGTCGAACTTCTGAGAGATAATTCTGTGCTCCATCTAAGCTAAGTGTGCTTATTTAATATTCTCTTTCCTTAGCTTTATTTTAATTGATTTTGTTTCTGCTATTCCAATCTGATTTGAAAAGAGGAATTGTTATTCCTTTCTTTGGAATCAAAATCAATTAAGGCAAGCCCTATTTAGTTTAATTTAAAATTTATTAGAATTAGAACCATTGTAATCGAGTACTGGACATTGAACTTGGACATTCAATCATCTACTTTGATTTGGTTCTACCGGGCTGCTACAACGAAGGAGATATTCAGGTATTTTACATATTGTAAATTCCTTTCTATTATTTTGGTTTCTTTCAAGATTTTCCAGAAAAATCTTGTTGTATTGGTTATCTGAGGAGAGCCAGGAAAACTCAGAAGTGGGGTTTTTTTTATTGTGTAAGCCCACATACAAAGACACAATTGTAAGGGTTTTGGGTGAACCTGGGAAAACCTATTTTAGTGAACGCTAATATCCCCTGTGTGAGGATATTAGGAGTGGAGTAGCTTTTTGTGTGGCTTTTGTTTAACAGTTGGTGAACACACAGGCGAACCACTATAAACCCTTGTGTTGTGGTTGATTGATTTATATTTCTAATTTTTAATTATTCTTTTGTGGGATGTATGTATGGTGGTGAATGTTGTAATCATTTAATTCAAGCTTTGTGAGAATGTTGTAATAGTTTAGAATTTATTTTCAGCTATTCCTTTATCAGCTTGAATTTTAATTTCATTTGAAAGTTGTTCCAGCAAGGTTGCCCTACCATTTTTATGGTGTATGGCTGTCCCTAGAACAATACATTTTTTATTACAAGTTATTTCAATTCAGTTTATATTTATTTTTGTATTCCTCTTCGATTTGAGACTTGATACAAAGATCTTTCTAGAAATAAGGTTGTCCTACCATAAACTCTGGTTTTTGGTGTAAGGTTGTCCTTAGAACAACGTTTGTATCATCCTCTCAAAATCTGAATTTTGAGGTTATTTTAATTTATTGCGTTGTGATTTTCTTTGGCTATCATATTCTTTATTATTCCGCTGTTATAAGTTTTTATTTGGCATTGTCCTATTCACCCCCCCTCTAGGACATATAGCTTGGCCTTTTCAATAACCCAATGAGAATAGATGGATCATGCAAATGGGGCCTAATAATTACGGTCAACCTACTTAGAGAATGATGCGAATGGGCGTAACAAGGCCTAAGGGAAGGTCATAATGAGGACATTTAACCATCATTGCCCTTCAATGCAGACATCTTACCAACATTGCTCTCAAGGAGTGTCCCACATAAGGGATTCATACACAACGTAATGGCCATACATATATCACATTGGGCCTCACATAAATTGCATTAGGCCTTATACAAGGGCCTCAAATGTATCACAATGGGCCACGCCCTTGGGCCTCGAATACAACACAATGGGCCTCGTCTATGAGCCTTGAATACATCATATTGGGCCTTAACAGATGGGCCGCAAACACAACAAGTTAGTCCTCATATATCACATTGGGCCTTATCAAATGGGCCCCAAGTACATCACATCGGGCCTCGCCAAATGGGCCCCAAATACATTAACTGGGCCGAATCAAATGGGCCGTTTCAAATGGGTCGAATCAAATGAGCGTATCAAATGGGCCATTTCAAATAGGCCGAATCAGATGGACCGAATCACATGGGCCGATACAAATGGGCCGATCGAATGGGCCAAATTAAATGGGCCAAATCAAATGGGCCAATTTAAATGGGCCAAATTAAATGGGTCAAGTTGAATGGGCCCAAACCAACCACACCATTCATTTATAGCTAGAGATCATTTTAAAGCATTATCACAAAATGAATCATATCCCAAGGATCATCTAGACCATACTACAAATGGCAGTGGTGATAATGATTTCCACTATTGAATTCCAGTGGGCCCCACCATAGTATTTATTTTCCATCCATTCTGTTCATAAGGTCACAATGACCTAAACAGGGAGGGAAAAATAAATATTATATTGATTCAAAACTTTTGTATTCCTAAAAGGGGTTTCATTGGTAGACGTTTAACTCCACTGTTCACTGTAGTGTGGTCCACCTGATAATATGATTTGTCTTATTTTGTCTAAAACCCAAGACGGGTCGCCAAAAGGATGAACGGTGTGGATGAAATACATCCATAAGGTGGGTCCCACCCGTCCAGCATGCTGGACGGCATGGTAAAACCCATACAACACGGTGGCCCCACATAAATAGATGGATGGTAGGGATACAACACATGCATTATGGTGTGAATCCACCGTCCTAACCAGGGATGGTGTGGATAAAACCATACATCACGGTGAGTCCCACCATCCAAACCTCTGGACGATGAGGATCTCTCCTCTCATCAGAGCAGCTGACGTGAATACAACTACTTATATAGCTGCTGTAGGTATGGTGGGTCCCACGTGGGAGTGGCCCACCACAACAACTACTTTATAATATAATATATTATATTATATAATAGAATATATGCCTTATATTATATATGTGTGTGTGTGTGTGTGTGTGTGTGTGTGTGTGTGGGAGGGTGTGAGTCTGGACGCTGGATGAACGGTTGGATGGTTGGTGCTTGCACCGTTATGGGCCCATCTCCACACGTGCAGTGCGTGTGGAGTGGTCCCCACTCCCTGCTGATGTCAATATAGAGACATACATCATGGTAGGGTCCACACATGTGGCCCACATCATCTCTGGATCAAACTGATACTTGTGTTTTCCTTCATTCGGGCCCGTCCAAACGGACTATCATGTGGGCCACTCTGTGGATGACATGGATAAAGTACATACTTCATGGTGGGCCACACACACACACTGTCATCCATAAGAGAGAGAGAGAGAGAGAGAGAGAGAGAGAGAGAGAAATGAGAAGGAGAGGGACCCCGCCACTATTGGGCCCTCCCTAATACAAAGCATACATCAAGTGGGTCCCACAATAAGTGGGCCCTTAGAAATCAAAATCAACGGTGGATCACCCACCTTAGATCTCTTCTTCTTAGCTCCTATGGCTTCCTTTGCTCCTTGGCTTTGATCCCAACGGAAGATGATGGAGTATGGAGGGTTGAGATGGGAGATGAGAGGGTAGGAAGTGGGCCACACACAAAACTCTCTTGGAGGTTGGGAGAGCTTGGATGTGGGATTTTTTTGGGTTGCTTAGGAGATGGGTTTGAGAAATGAGAGAGAGTGGGTTGTAAGGAGAGAGAGGGATGGGTGATGGAGTGATGGATGGGAGAGAGGGATGGGTTGTGTAAGGGATTGTTGACTTTTGGGGTTGCTTGTGTAAGAGAGGTATGTGTTGTGATGAGTTGAGTGATAAGTTGAGTGATGGGTTGAGTGATGTGTGTACTTAACATGTACTTGACCATTGATGGGATTGATGGGATATATTGGGTAGAGATTCTCTCAGAATTGTAAATGCATGGCGTTTTCCTTGAACTGAACGCGAGATGCAGCGACGACGTGGTCACTAGGGTACAAGTCTCAGGTTGAGTCGACTCAAATTGACGAGGTGGGACTCAGGGTCACACGCAAACACTGATTACAGGTCGCGGGTCACCGAAATTTGATAGGGATGAATGCGGGGATCTTCGGAATGGTACAGACTAAGATACGAGTCTTACACTCCTGGTAGGTTAAGTCGGCCAAGGCCACCTCGACTCCTACTATACATCTCCACTGATTCCGATCAAATAGATCTTATGTAAGAGATATTCGCTCGAGATCTTCTCCAAGGATCTCGAATGATATCCCTGACATGCTCAGGATCTCGAGATCTTTGCTAACGATCTCGAGAAATTCCACCACACATTCAAGATTCAAATCCCTCTGCAACATGAAGATCTCCTCTACGCTACCACCTCTTCTTACCTATAAATAGGAGCACCTTTAATGGTAAAAGGTACACATAATCTCTAGTCTAAAACCCCATTTATGACTAGACCTAGTGTAAGTGTTGTGATATATAAAGCACCCCTATTTGTCAAATTTTGATTGGACAAAACAGCTTATAATGTGGCTCTCACATGTGCTGGAAAGTTCACCTTCAAGTAAATTAAGATGGAAAGTTCACCTTCAAGCTCAACACATGAAGTTGGAAAGTACAAGACATGAAGATGGTTACTTCAAGTTCAATATATTCAAACTCTACTTCAATTCAAGTTCAAGATCAAGCTACAACTACAAGTTTACTTTAAGTAGAAGATCCACTGAATGCTACTGAAGATTCAAGTAGAAGTTTCAAGGTATATACTTCAACGTCCAATAATTTCAGGTATAATTGACCCTAGAGAGACCTCAGACTTAGGTTCTTTCATATGCTAAATATATATGGGTTTTTATACTTTGGTTAGGCTTTAGTTCGACTAGTCTAAGCCTTAGTTCGACTAGTCTAGGCTTTGGTTCTACCAGTCTAGGGAAAGTTTTGACTAGTCCAAGATTTGAACTTAAAATGGACTTTTTCTTTTGGTTCCTCAACCAGTCGAGTAGGGTGATTGACCGGTTGAAGGCACCTCCTTGACCAGTCGAAGGGTGCTTGACTCGAAGTCCAGCAACCATTTTTTGACACCCTCGACCAGTTGAAGGCTGTGCTCGATCGGTTGAGTAAGGCCCTCAAAAAGTCGAGCAGGCCCTTCGACCAGTTGAAGGACGGTTTTATCCGATCGCGCCCAAAATTTGAAATTTGGTTGATTCTTAGACAAGTTAAAGGAGACCTTAGACCAGTCGAAGCAACCGATTTTTAGCCTATAAATAGAGGCTTTTTTTCATTCTAATTCATTGATTAAAGCCATAAAAAGCCTTCACTTTGAGAGAGAAAAGTCCCCATCTTCTTCAAGCTATAGCATGGTAATTTAAAATCTTTTTAATAGCTTTTTGTTTTGTAATTTCTTGATCTCTTTTATGAATCTTATATTATAAAGGGAGTTTATACTCTTCTTTGTAAGATCTAAGGAATTCAAACAAGTAGCCCAAGGTTTGAATTAATTTAAAATTAATTTAGAACCTAGAACCCTTGATTGTTTTATTAGATATTGAACATTTCTACATCAAGAGAAGTGGTTCTACGGGCTACATCAAATAGCGTCTTCAGAAGAAGATAAGTATTATTCTTTATTCATTTTTAGTTTCTTGAGATATCCAGAAAATCTCTATATTTGTTTTGACTGAGATAGTTAGAAAATCTCAACGTGGGGTTTTGATTGTGATAGCCTATTTGAAAACACTACTGTATAGGTTTTAAAGTGAACCTGAGAAAACCTTGATTATTAGTGAACACCAATATCATGTGGGTTGTGATTATTGGGAGTGGAGTAGGTGTGGCTATTTTAAAACAGTTGGTGTACACACCGAACCACTATAACTCCTGGTGTTTTGTGGTGAATGATGTATATTATGTATATATGTTGAATGGTGGTAATATTTTTATATACATGTGGTGAATGCTTGTAATAGTTAGCTTTCTTCCTTTTCCTCTTGTCTTAGTTTGTGATCTTGATCCTTACTACGTTCAAGAAATCAGGTTGTCCTACCTAAAACATTTATTTTTGGTGTAAGGTTGTCCTTTGAATAATGTGTGAATCAATTTCTCAATACTATTACAGTTGAGATCTCTGATTAGTTTTAATTTATTTAATCTTTCAATTCTTTAATTTTTAAATTGGCATAGTCTTATTCACCACCCCCCCCCCCCCCCCCCCCCTCACTACGACTAAGAGCTTACCCCTTTTAAGTGGTATCAGAGCTAAGTTGCTCATTTACTTAGATTAAGTTCCTTGAGTTTAAAGATCTAGAACTTTCATTATGTCAAATTTCGATAGCATGTCTATTACCAGGCCACCACCCTTTGATGGCTCAAATTATGTTTATTGGAAAGCTAAAATGAGAATTTTATTAAAATCCATAAATGAAAGCGTGTGGCATGCCATGGTAACCAAATGGAAACCACCTATGTCTGAGGTTCTAGGTAGTGATGGAACCAAGTCCATTAAAGAAACTCCTTTTTATTTATGAACTACACCTCAGAAAAATGAAAGTAGTGTAAATGCTAAGGCTTTAAATGCAATTACATGTGCTCTATCACCTGATGAATTTAAAAGAATCATTTCATGTGATACAGTTAAACAAGCCTGGGATATTCTTGAAATGACACGCGAAGGAATTACTATTGTCAAGAAATCTAAAGTTCAAATCTCACTACAAGGTTTGAGGAAATTTGTATGGAAGAAAATGAAACTTTCATGGACTTCTATACGATATTAAATGACATAGTTAATTTTATGTTGGGTCTAGGAAATGGAATCCCAGAAAGCAAAGTCTGTGTTAAAATATTGCGATCTCTTCCTAAGAGGTTTAATTCCAAACTAACTGTCATTCAGGAACTAAGAGACACTGATCAAATGAAGGTTGAGGAGTTAGTTAGTTCTCTTCAAACATACGAGTCAAATTTTAAAGCTCACAAAGGTAAGTCCATTGCCCTTAAGTCATCTAAATTTATTTCAAAAGATAATTATATTAATTCTGATATTGAAGATACAAAGGATGATATGGCTTTCCTTGTTAAAAAGTTTTAAAGGATTTTCAAAAGTAAGAAAAGAGTTGATTTTCAAAAACCTTCTGATAAGAGAAGGGAAAATATAAAACTTGGAAATCTATAAAAGATAGTAAATGTTTCAACTGCCATGAATACGGGCATTTGGTAAATAAATGTCCCAAAATGGATAAGTCAAAAAGAAAGGGCATGTTAGCTACTTGGGATGAATCATCCAGCTCTAACAGTTCTTCTGAGTCAGATGAATCAGAACAAGAAACTTCAAATGAAGTGGAGGCCCTAATAACTATAGCCAGAGTCACCTCCTCAGATAGTTGTAACTTATCTGATTATGAGAGTCTCAGGAGTGACCCTGAAAATGAAAATGAAGATGATCTTCAGGATGCCTATAATGTCGTATACAGGGAAAGTTGCAAAATAGCTGTCAAGTTAAAGATTCAAAAAGAAAATTTTCTTAAATTAAAAGAAGAACTTGAAAATATTATTTTGAAAAAATCTCATCTTTCTGATTATTATGAAAAAGTAAAACTTGATTTAAGTTTCAAAACTTCTGAATTTGAAAAACTCAAAATAGAAAATGAGAATTTAAAAACTCGAAGTTTCTTCTTTATTGAGTTCTAAGGATACTTGGAGATATGCCCATGGAGACCTTAAGCTGGAAAAGTTATTAATCACATCAAGAAAGCGTGGCGATAAATCGGGTCTATCTATATCAAAGATACTCCCCTGAAAAATAAGAATGCATCTCCGATATTTGTAAAAGGAGAATCCTTAAACTCAGAAGGTAAGAATTTGAGAAATAATAACTAAAACAGTTTAAAAAATTCAAAACATTTTCAAGCTTCTAAAGTTAATACTAATAACATCAGCTTTAGAAATCAAAGACATAACCCTTTAGTTGAAAAAATGGTCGACTTACTCAAAGAGCTTCTCAAATCTAACTCTAATGTTATCAGAGTTGATAGACAGAGAAATTCCAACTCTCACAAGCCAAGAAAAACTAATGGTACTCCTAAACCTAGAACTATAATAAAATGGGTTCCAAAAGTTACTTGTCTTGTTGCCCGCACTGCCTTCAAAGCTTCTAGCCATTCAAAATGGTACCTAAACAGTGGATGTTCTAGACATTTGACAGGTGACAAGGATATATTCACCAACTACAAAGAAATGAATGATGGTTCAGTTACTTTTGGTGATGGAAGCAACTGCAGGATTATCGGCCAAGGTACTGTTCAACTCTCTAATCTTCCTCCTTATGAAAACGTCTTATATGTTGAAGGTTTTAAACACAATCTTCTAAGTATATCTCATATCTGTGATAACAAACATAGTGTAAAATTTATTAATCAAGGATGCGAGATTTCAAATGAAAAAGGTTGTGTGATATTAAATGGTCGTAGGACTTATGAAAACTGCTATATTATCAATGAGTCATGCTCTTCTAAAATTTCATGTTACGTGGTCCAAACAGACGAAACGAACTTATGGCATAAACATCTTGGACATGTTAACTATCAAAACCTCTATAGACTGAGCAAAATTATTCTTATTTGAGGTCTACCCAAATTAAAAATGGTTGATAAAATATGTGACGTATGCCAAATCAGGAAACAAACAAGGAGTAGTAAAAAGAAAGTGAACTCCTTTGCTACAATCAAATCTTTTGAACTTCTCCATATGGATTTAGTTGGATCAACCATAATGGAGAGTAGAGGTGGAAAGAAGTACTTTTTGGTTATTGTTGATGACTTTACCAGATTTACTTAAGTAGCATTCATGAGAGAAAAATCCGAGACTCTCGATAAAGTCAAAAAAATACTAAAACGAATTTAGACTGAAAAAAATGAATGTTATCAAGATTAGAAGCGATTATAATAATGAATTCAAAAATAAAATTTTGAGAAATATTATACTGATCATGGCATATCGCATGAGTTTTCTACTCTTAAAACACCTCAACAAAATGGGGTTGTTGAAAGAAAGAATAGAGTGCTACAAGAGATAGCCAATGTTATGCTAAATAGCATGAATTTACTTGAAAACTTGTGGGCTGAAGCTATAAATAGTGCTTGTTATATTACAAACCATGTGTATGTAAGAAAATTAAAAGATAAAACAGCCTATGAGTTATGGTTCAATAAGAAATCAACTGTTAAGTACTTTTGAATTTTTGGAAGTAAGTGCTTCATATTATGTGACTGTGAAAACTTAGGGAAGTTTGAAGCTAAGAGTGGTGAAGGGATATTCTTGGGTTATGATCTGAATAGTCGAGCATATCGTGTTCTTAATAAAAGAACAGAAGTGATTTAGGAATCTATTAATGTTATAATTGATGATCACTTAAGCACACCCACACCTAGTATAGAAGATGATGAAGTCAATTTAATTGAGAAACCTGACTCTTCATCTAGTCCAATTCATATTGGACTAAGATCAGTCAAAGACCATCCTACTGATCTGATATTAGTTAATCCTCTCGCTGGTGTGCGAATAAGAAAATAATTAGAGAATATTTGCAATTATGTTTACTTTACTTCTCAAATTGAACTAGCCAACGTAAAAGAAGTACTTACTAATGAAAATTGGATTGTAGTCATGCAAGAAGAGTTAAATCAATTTGTTAGGAATGATGTCTGGTATTTGGTTCAAAAACATATAATTGGAACCAACTGATAAACATATAATTGGAATCAAATGAATTTTCAAAAACAAATCTGATGAAATGGGAAATATAATTAGAAATAAGGCTAGATTAGTTGTACAAGGGTATACTCAAATAGAATGAATCGATTATGATGAAACCTTTGTGCCAGTAGCTCGCCTTGAATCTATCAGATTGTTTATATCCATTACTTGCTTTAAAAAATTCAAGATATTTCAAATGGATGTTAAAAGTGAATTCTTAAATGGTGATCTACATGAAGAGGTCTATGTTGAACAATCTAAGGGTTTTGATGACCCTAAATACTCAAATCATATATATCACCTTGAAAAGGTACTTTACAGTCTTAAAAAAGTTCCCAGGGCATGATTTGAGAAGCTGACTAAGTTTTTACATAATCACAATTTTATAATGGGAAGTGTTGATAAAACTTTATTTGTTAAAAAGTATAATGAACACATACTAATTGTACAGATTTATGTTAATGATATTATCTATGATTCTACAAGCACTAACCTATCCGTTGAGTTTGCAAAGCTTATGAAATCCAAGTTCGAGATGAGTGTGGTTGGAGAATTGAATTACTTTTTAGGCTTACAAGTTAAACAACAAGAAGATGGTATCTTCATTTCTCAAATCAAATATATCATAAATTTGGTTAAGAAGTTTAGATTAGAGAACGGTAAGAAATTCGATACTCCTATGAGTATGACTCTCAAACTTTCAAAGGATGAAACAAGTAAAAGTATAGACTCTCGCTTATATCGCAACATGATTGTTAGTCTCTTATACTTAACTGCTAGTAGACCAGATATAGCTTTTAGTGTAGGAATTTATGCTAGATATCAATCTTATCCAAAAGAAGCACATCTTATTTTTGTTAAGCGCATAATTAGATATGTCACAAGTACTGCTAACTTCAGCCTTTGGTATCCGTATGATACGAATGTACAACTAGCTAGATATATAGATGTTGACTGGGTAGGGAACATCGATGATAGAAAGTCTACTAGTGGTGGATATTTCTATGTTGGAAATTGTTTAGTTTCCTAGCACAATAAGAAACAGAGTTCAATTTCTTTATCTACAGCTGAGGCTAAATACATCGCAGCTGGTAATACATGTACCCAACTGGTTTGGATGAAAAGAATGCTAACCGATTACGGAATTGTGCAAGATACGATGATCTTATATTGCGATAACTCTAGCGCAATTAATATTTTAAAAAATCTCATCCAACGTTCTCGTACGAAGCATATAGACATTCGTTATCATTATATTCGAGAATTGGTTGAAGATAAAAGTATTTCTTTAGAATATATCCAGAAAGAAAATTAGCTTGTCGACATTATGAGTAAACCGCTTGACAGGAATATATATTCCAAATAAAAACATGATATTGGTATGTGTATTTCAAATTAATTAAATCGTGTTAATTTATTTTTTTACATTTTTTTATAATTTTTATGCAAAAAATTTTGAAAAATTTTCAAATTATTTGAAATTTTCAATGCGGCACGACTGGTTAAGTAGCGCGGGTGGGCTTCTCTAAAAAAGGGAAAAACCACTTTTTCCTCATTTTTCTTCATCTTCCTCAACAAGCACTTGCTCGACTCATCGAACCCATCTCCATAGAGTCATTGTAAGTGCCTCATTTTCAATTCTCTTTTAGATTTGGGTTCTTGTATGCATCTTAAGCTTCATTTTGTTGTCGATTTGAGATTTTCACTCTTTTCATAGAGGATTTTTGGGCAAAAATCTGATTCTTGTCAAACCTATCTTCTATTTTTAATTTTCTCTTATGCGTTTTGTAAATGGAACATCGAACTAAGAGAAAAGTAACTCGTGGCTCATCCTCTAGGTCAACTCCAATTAGGATGAGAACCCTGAGAGCTCCCAAAGAAGATTCGGAGCATGTAAGAGATTTCTGCACAAGAGATATTATAATAAAAAAGATGGTTAATCTTGACCACATTGCTCCATTTAAACTGTTGCCCATCCTTTCTGCCATTGGTTGGGAAAATATTCTAGGTTGGGGCGGAACGACTTATCGCTCCATTACTCAAGGCATGTATGCATCAATTGGAGAGTTTTCCCTTAAAAATCTCACATTTTATATCAACTTTAGAGAAGGGACAGTTCCTACAGACAAGCACCTGATTTCAAGTTTGCTTGATGTAAATGTTAATGATGATGGCATACCGATTCATCCACTTAATGATAGGATGTTTGAGTCTGGGCGTCGGGAGATTACTCGAAAATTATGTTGGTTTAATGCCGAATGGAGTAGCAGTAATGCTCTACGTGCCACTCAGATGATTCCTCATCTCCATGTTCTTCATCGCATATTTACTTCAAATGTATATCCGCGATTTGGGAACAAGTCTGAGCTGACTTTGTTCATGGCTCGTATTCTTCTTGCTAATGTATCCGGCATCCCTATTTATCTCTCTTCTTTAATTTGCTACTTAATCATCCAATTTCGCATTCATTCAGGTCATGGTTCCATTCCATTTGCCTATCTTATGACGACACTTGCCATCCATTGCAATGTTGTCATTCCTTCCACTGAGGCTCCTGAGACAGCCATTCCGTTTGACAATGCTAACATTCATAAGACGAGTCTGGAATATCTCTACGGTCAGCGAGACGAGGATGATGTAGAAGAAGAGGAAGTGCCAACACCTGCGGATACAATTATGGATGACATATTTGATGAATTAGAAATAGATGATGAGGCGGATCCTGACTTTCAACCGTCTTAATTTGATGATCGCCTTCGATCTTTAGAGGAGAGGGTGGTTGAATTGAAAGTTTCGCAGGACAATCTGACTGAAAGTCACAAGTCTTCAATAAAGTATATATGAAAATATTTTCATCGCATTACTAAAGGACTTCATTAGATTGACCCATCTATCCCACCTCCTTCCTCTGGATCAGACTAGCTTGACTTTGATTTTGTTTTGGATTGTATAACTTTAACTTATGCCTGGGTTGTATGACTTAATTCATACTCTTGGATGTTACTTTCTTTATGCTCTCTTAATCTTATCCTTACTCTCCTAATTTACTCTTAATCATATTGCTTCTATTGTCATTTAATTATCTATTTATGATTGTCATTATGTCTTCCTTTGTCAAGTTATGACAAAAAGGGGGACAGCTTTATGGTTATGATTGAATCAAATGATGTTGGAATGGATTGTGTGGATTGTATGTTTGGAAATATATTTGTTAATACAAGTATTCTACACAAGTCCAAGCTCAAATTGAAGGGGAGTACATTTTATGCTCCTATTGAGAGAGCGTGTGAAGTTTTCTAAGATTTCGTGATCATATTGAGAGAGTGTGTGAAGTTTTGTATTTGTATTTTGTTCTAAATATGTTTTGTCACAAATTTGACAAAGGGGGAGATTGTCAGTGCTGTGATGTATAAAGCACCCCTATTTGTCAAATTTTGATGGGACAAAACAACTTATAATGTGGCTTTCACATGTGTTGGAAAGTTCACCTTCAAGTAAATCAAGATTGAAAGTTCACTTTCAAGATTAACACATGAAGTTGGAAAGTGCAAGACATGAAGATGGTTACTTCAAGTTCAATATATTCAAACTCTACTTCACTTCAAGTTCAAGATCAAGCTACAACTAAAAGTTTACTTCAAGTAGAAGATCCACTGAACACTACTGAAGATTCAAGTAGAAGTTTCAAGGTATATACTTTAATGTCAAATAATTTCAGGTATAATTGACCCTAGAGAGACCTTAGACTTAGGTTCTTTCATATGCAAAACATATATGGGTTTTTATACTTTAGTTAGGCTTTAGTTTGACTAGTCTAAGCCTTAGTTCGACTAGTCCAGGTTTTGGTTAAACTAGTCTAGGGAAATTTTTGACCAGTCCAAGATTTGAACTTAAAAATGAACTTTTTCTGTTGGTTCCTCGACCAGTTGAGCAAGATGCTCGACCAGTCGAAGGCACCTCCTTGACTAGTCAAAGGGTACTTGACTTAAAGTCCAGCAACCATTTTTTGACACCCTCGACTAGTCGAAGGCTGTGCTCGACCGGTCGAGTAGGGCCCTTGACCATTCGAGCAGGGCCTTCGACCAGTCAAAGAATGGTTTTATCCGATCGCGCCCAAAATTTGAAATTTGGTTGATTCTTAAATGAGTCGAAGGAGACCTTAGACCAGTCCAAGCAACCGATTTTTAACCTATAAAAAGAGGCCTTTTCTCATTCTAATTCATTGATTAAAGCCATAAAAAGCCTTCACTTTGAGAGAGAAAAGTCCCCATCTTCAAGCTATAGCACGGTAATTTTAAATCTTTTTAATAGCTTTTATTTTGTAATTTCTTGATCTCTTTTATGAATCTTATGTTATAAAGGGAGTTTATACTCTTCTTTGTGAGATTTAAGGAATTTAAACAAGTAACCCAAGGTTTTAATTAATTTAAAATCAATTTAGAACTTATAACCCTTGATTGTGTTATTGGACATTGAACATTTCTACATCGAGAGAAGCAGTTTTATGGGCTACATCAAAGAGCGTCTTCAGAAGAAGATAAGTATTATTCTTTATTCATTTTTGGTTTCTTAAGATATCCAGAAAATCTCTGTATTGGTTTTGACTGAGATAGCTAGAAAATCTCAATGTGGGGTTTTGATTGTGATAGCCCATTTGAAAACACAACTGTATAGGTTTTAAGGTGAACCTGAGAAAACCTTGATTATTAGTGAACACCAATATCACATGGGTTGTCATTATTAGGTGTGGAGTAGGTGTGGCTGTTTGAGAATAGTTGGTGTACACACCGAACCACTATAACTCCTGGTGTTTTGCAGTGAATGATGTATGTGATGTATATGTAGTAAATGGTTGTAATATTTTTATGTACATGTGGTGAATGCATGTAATAGATAACTTTCTTTCATTTTCCACTTGTTTTAGTTTGTGATCTTGATCCTTACTATGTTCAAGAAATCAGGTTGTCCTACCTAAAACATTTGTTTTTGGTGTAAGGTTGTCCTTTGAACAAGGTTTGAATCAATTTCTCAATACTATTACAGTTGAGATCTCTGATTAGTTCTGATTTATTTAATCTTTCAGTTCTTTAATTTTTAAATTGGCATAGTCCTATTCACCCCCCCCCCCCCTCTCTAGGACTGAGAGCTCGCGCCTTTCACCCAGATTCCCTACCTTACTTAGGCATCAAAGGGTCCCCTATACTAGTCAGGGTCTCCTTTATCTGTTCCTTGTGCAGGCACACAAATGTCAGGGTAATGTTAACCAGATTTATGCACCAACAGACCCCACTTTTATTTCAAAACCAAAAAGGGCAGCATTTACAGCTACTATTGCTGACCATAGATAGTGTCTCTGGATACTACCATGTCAGCGCCAGCAGCAGGCGTTACTTAATGCAGGATGATGAGGTAGGGCTCACTTCTGTCCCCACCGTGATGTTTCTAATCCATCCAAGCCGTCCATCCATTTCGCTATATCATTCTAGACCAGGAATCCGAAGATGAGACAAATCCAAATCTCAAGTGATCTAAACTACAAAAATTAGTGAAGATGGACATCTAGTATTGAAAATCACCCTGGGGCCCACATGCTATGTTCATTAGCCCTCTAACCAGTGCATAAGATCATGCTGGCCTGGCTGAAGGGAAATCACAAATATCAACTTAATCCAAACCCTCTAGGGGCCACAAATTAAACTACGCTGCAGGACTCGCTTTAAGTGGCCCACTATAAGCCCCGTATCATAGACTGTACCGTTCCATAGACTTCCGCAGTCTTCTCGGTCGAATTTCGGCAACCTTCGACCCTTAACTGGTATTTGCGAGTGACCCTGATTCTCATGCCGTCAACCCGAGTCGACTCAACCTAGGACTTATACCTTAGCGACCGCGCCGTCGCCGTGGTTCCGATGCCGCGACTCATGCGCCGAGGCGATACCCTGTTGGGAGATGTGGGCTAGCGTTCGGTGCGAGGAAAATGCCGTGCGTGCGAATTCCGAGAGAATCTCTACAAGGTGTCACATCAATCAATCAACCTATCAATACCATCATGTCAAGTACACATCACCTTTCACCCATTCCCAAGCAAGCCCCAAAAGTCAAAAAGTTTCTTACAAACCCATGCTTCTCTTACACCATTAGCCACAAAAGTCAAAAAGCCTCTTACACCCATCACCACCACATCCATCACTCCATCACCCATCACTCCCTCTCTCTCTCTCTCTCTCTCTCTCTCTCTCTCTCTCTCCCTTTACAAGTCTCTCTCTCATTTTCAAACTCTCCCTAGGCAAAAAAAATCCATACGTATGAGCCTCTCCCCATATCTCCCAAGCTACATGTGTGGCCCACCTTTCCATCCCTAGATCTCCCATCCTAGCTATCCATTTCTCATCGTCCTCCATCAAAGAGAAGCACAAGGAGCTAAGGAAGCCAAGGGAGCAAGAAGATCAAGCGGTGGGTGCTTCGATAGGGTAGTTTTAATGTTTTTAAAATGGGCCAAGTGAGGCCAACCGATCAATGGTTTGGATCTCACTTTGGACCCTAAGATGTGGCCGATGGCCCACTTGGATCATCATGATCATTCCATGATGGGGCCATTCTCCATGGACCCCATCATGATGTTTATTTTTCTTGCATTCTTAGGGTCATCTAGACCGTCTATTTTAGTGGAGAAGGGATCTCCACTGTTGGATTTTAATTTAATGGGCCCACATGTAATGGGACTCACTTGATGTATGATTTAGTGCAAGGGAGGGCCCATAGTGCCGGGGTCCCTCTATCACGTGGGTCTCACTCTCTCTCTCTCTCTCTCCCTCTTTTTTTTCCTCTATGTGTGATGATAAGGAGGTTGTGTGGCCCACTTGAATGGACCCCACCACAAGGTATGTATTCCATCTAAATCACCTACAAGTGGGGCCCACTTTGCGTGTATTGTACCCACACCATCCATCAGTGGTGGCCCTCATGAGCAGGCCCACCTTGCTCGGCCAGACAGTCCAGCGTCCAGGGACGCTGGACATTTTGGTTGGGAAACACAAATATTGGCTTGGTTCCAAGACAATGGGGGAGGCCCACTTATTTTGGCCCCACCATGATGTATGTCTTCAATCCACACCATCCATTCCTTTCCCAAGCCCCTTTTAGGCATTGAGCCGAAAGATGGGATCAATCAGACCTTCGGGCGGGCCATACCATACCAAATGGTGGTTTTCACCATTGAAACCTTCCCTGATTGTCTATACGACGAAATATGCTCAATATTGGGCTTGTTTTA
Source organism: Magnolia sinica (assembly GCF_029962835.1). Classification (NCBI taxonomy): domain Eukaryota; kingdom Viridiplantae; phylum Streptophyta; class Magnoliopsida; order Magnoliales; family Magnoliaceae; genus Magnolia; species Magnolia sinica. Next base: position 47,835,031 of record NC_080580.1, read on the forward strand.
CTTGTCTGGAGCCATGGAGGGCCATTGGACGGAGTGGATTGTCTGGATGTGGACCCCACCGGTGAAAACCACAGAAAAACTAGAAAAAAAAAATAAAAATTCAACACAGCAGCGTCGGCTGCTGTGTCAGAGAGGCAGCAGCGCTGCCTGCGCACCAGCGCCTGGGCGGACTGGCTGGCGGACAGCACCCACGGCTGTAGCCGTGGGCCCCACCTTGATGTTTATTTGTCATCCAATCCGTTTATACGGTGGGCCCTAAGGTCAGTGGACCACCCTCCAAATTTGAGGTCCATCCAAGACTCGGGTGGCCCACATCAGAGGAAACAATGTGAATTGGACTCTACCCTTGAAACCCTTTTTGGGCCCACAGAAGTTTTGGATCAGGGTGAAATTTGTTTTCACCCTTCATCTAGGCCTACGTGACCTTATCAACTGGTTGGATGGATTGTAAACATTATGGTGGGCCCCACATGGAGCCCACAGTGACATAGGTGTTTTATTTCCACCGTCCGCCTGGACGGTGGAGCCCACTGTGATGTTGTACGGTGGAGCTCACTGAGATATTTGAGCGGTGGAGCCCACTGTGATGTTTGTGCGTTCTTGTGCGTGCGTGTGTGGGTGTGTATGTGTGTGTATATATATATGTATGTATATAAAATATTATATTATATATAATATTGTAAGTACTATATATATATACATATTATATATTATATTATACATAATATTCTGGTGGTGGGAGGCCCATCTCAGTTCACTTGTGGCCCATGGTTGAGGCCCACTTTGATATATATATGTAAGGCTCATGAGATTAGGCCCATTTGATGTATTCTAAGGCCCACGGGTCATGGTCCATTACAATGCACATAAGGCCCATTGGTGCGGCCCATTGATGTGGCCTACTTGATGAATATAAGGCCCATATGATATGGCCCATTTGATGTATTTAAGGCCCAATGGGACATACCTAAGGTCCATTGCAATGTACAATCCCAACATGGGTTATGTAATGATGTTTACGTTGGGCTATGCCTTGGGAGCAATGGTGGTTTGACGTCCACATTACAAGTATAATGTGGTTAAATGTCCGCATTATGACTTTCCCTAAGGCCCATTGTTAGGCTCGTATGTGTAATGTGTAGGCCGTCTAGGCCCATCTTCGTTATGAACATCATCCATCCCATATAACATGTTTAGTTCCATGATTCATGATCATATGCATCATACGTATGCTTGATATGAGAAATGACTGATCATAGTATATGCCTTCGGGCAGATTGTTTAGGGGCTCCCGTACAGGGGGTGTTGCCCTACATGAGCGCACGATACGCGCAGGATTGTTGTATGACCGGATAGTGTGATTCATACATTCACATTGTGTGATATGGTTACTGTACGCCCTAGCGACATCAGGGCCGTAGCCTCCACAGACGTATCGTGGTTGGTAGGATTGGATACCGGAAATACTGTTCTACATGGGGTGCGATAGATATCCCTGGGTGAAAGTCCTTAAACCCTTATGGTACCAAGAGGTTGCTCCAACGTCTAGACCGAGTGGGTGCATGAGCGCCGAGTGCCGATTATCAGACGATTGCGCTTTCCACTGTGTCGTGGTCAGTTAGAAGGGGGTATGGCCTTACCCGCCTGAGAGGAGGGGGCAAAGTTAGGCCGAGTCTGACCAGCTTGAGGAATGGGTCCACTATTGACGAGTCGAGCCCGATATTGGCAGGCGGATAGTGAGGTCTTTTCCACTCAACTTATTGCGCGCGATGGGGCGGCAATCTGACTTGGAGTGTACTAGACCCCGGTGATATTTCAGATTTTGAGTTGTATTGATATGTGGACTTAGATGAGGATTTGTATGCTTGAGTTGCATTTCGCATTGCATGGCCTTGGTATGGCCAACATCATTCTTTACACCGCATGGCCTTGGTACGGCTAATGGTATTCTTGGCATTCATCGGCATGTTCCGCATTACTCTGATACTGCATAACTGCATTACCACCTTGAGCATACACTTTCACCACCCTCTAAGCTTTCTATAAGCTTATGCATAAGCGTTGCGTGCAGGTGACGTTGGATCGCAGCAGCGCTAAGGCTTGGACGCGTGGCAGATCATTTTGGAATTTTTCTTCATCATCATTGTATTTCCCTTTATGCTCATTGTACTTGTAAAGTTTTTTATCATAGTGGAAATGTGATGGGGTTTTTGGTTGTTGTTTGTGGGTTATGCCTTTGGTTATGCTTATTATGAATCAAACTGATGTTGAAAATCCTCCTCGTAGCATCCTAGGATCGGAACCTGGCGAATGGGCCCTAGGAGCCGAGAATGGGGTTCTATGGAGGCTGTCGGCGCTGGATTCGGCAATCGAAAATTTTGTGAGCCCGGTTTTCGAGTTTGGGGCGTGACACCCACTCTATGGGACCCGCCCAGCTGCCCATGCATTTTATCGTATCATTTTAAGCCATGGGCCTAAAAATGAGATAGATTTAAATCTTAGTTAGACTACATCATTGTTGAGATTTGTGGTTTTTTGAAAAAAAAATCAAATATTTCAAAATTTTAGAATTTTGCCGCCAAAACAATTTTTGGGAATTTCAAATCGAAAAGTGCGGTGTGTGCTTTTGTCCCACATCAGAAATGAAAAGAAGAAAATCGTGGTTTATATAAGGATGTTTGTGTAGTATTCTTACTTGGAGCTTTGGAAATTGTGACGCTTGGGTGGAACACACGCACGCACGTGTGCTTGCGCTCACGCTCACGCATGGGCATGGGTAGTGTGGCTGTAGTGGCACTAGTTGGCGCTCTTTGTACTTTGCACATGCACATCGTGTTATAGAGGAGTCGTTCCCTCACGACCCGTCGTGAGATGGTGCGATTGCAGTGCAAGTGGTCTAGTATGAGCCTAGGTTCAATGGGTCTAAAATGAGCTAGGGCTTTATAGGCGACTGAGAACGGTCAGATTATTAATCTGAAATGATCAGCCATTTCTGAAAACATCTAGCTGCCTTGAAAACCACAATGGTCCAAAAATGGTCAGGCCATAATAATCCAATGATCAGATCTTTCGATCCGACGACCAGAAATGGCTGAAATTAATGATCAATGGTCAGAAATGTTTTTCAAACGTTCTGAACCATTGATGGCCACCTAGCAATGGTCCACTTCCTGGTACATATATAAAATGGACCATTCCGATCCAAATTTCATCATCTCAAACTCACATGTCTCCTTATCCATCAAATCCTAAGGATTGCATCTCCATTTTAGAACACTATTAACACATCCTCATTTTGATTTTGCCAGAAGATCTAATGCATTGAAATTATTCCTAGGTGTAACGACCTTGGAATTTTTGTGTTAATCTTTCCTTAAGTAGTTGTTTTTGGGGTAAATAGCGCTTTACTCGATTGCTTGTGAAATTCGCATCAATCACTTTTGTATCTGCATGGCTCTAAACATGTAGATTAGTGAACGCTACGTTACTCTGAAACCTGGGATCCATCGCTAAATCCAGTTGTTCTGGGGAATTTTTGGAAGATCTGGATCGGACCTGGACCGCGCGTCGAAAGTCCGATGGCGATGATCTTAGGCTGTTGCGGTCACCGAGTTGGGCTCGACTTTCACCTCGAAAATCAAGTCCATGTGATGTTCTGGGTCGATTTAGTTGAGCTCGGAGTGAAGAGTGTGAGAACGGTTGGATATTTAATATGTTTTTATGAAATCTGAGTCGTGTCGCTTGCGCGATGATTTTAAGCTGTCTGACCGTTGGATTCTGACCCATTTTCACCCTCTGATCAGGATAGTTGGCCCAGGGATATCCTAGTGCTTGTGGACCTGATCGAGATTCCGTGACCGTTAAATTGAGTGTGGTCTGCCACGGTTGATTTGAAGAGCCGGTCGGTATGAAAACTCAGCCTGACCTAGATCCATGGTCAGTGAGCTTAAGTCCGACCTTTCGTGGTTATAGGTCCACCAGAAGTGCTTCGTTGGATCGAGTGAGGCTTACTTTGGTTATAACCTAAGTATAACTTGTCCCTAGGGTTATTTTCATCAAGAATAGGCCTATGGATTTTATTTCTAGGTTGCCGAGGACGAGAAAGGGATTTGACTCTATTTGGGTGATCGTCGATCGATTAACGAAGTCGGCGCATTTCTTACCAATCAGAGTCACTTACTCTGCAGACGAGTTGGCTAGGTTGTATATCAAGGAGATAGTGCGTTTGCATGGAGTTCCCTTAGAGATTGTGTCTGATAGAGACACGCGTTTTACATCTATCTTCTGGACTCATATCCAGGAAGCGATGGGTGTGAAACTGAAGTTCAGCACCGCGTTTCATCCGCAAACTGATGGGCAGACGGAGCGCGTGAATCAAGTCTTGGAGAATATGTTACGAGCTTGTGTTTTAGATTTCAAAGATAGTTAGGATGATTGTCTTCAGTATGCAGAGTTCGCGTATAATAATAGTTTCCAGGCGAGTATCGGCATGGCTCCCTATGAGGCGTTGTATGGTCGCCCGTGCAAAGCACCACATTGTTGGGTAGAAATTAGTGAGCGTAGTTTGCTTGGCCCAGAGTTGGTGTAGGTGACTTCAGAGAAGGTTGACATCATTCGACGTCGACTTCTGACAGCACAGAGCAGGCAGAAGAGTTATGCTGATACGAGGCGTCGACCGCTTGAGTTCGTAGTGGGAGACCATGTTTTTCTGAAGGTCTCTCCTATGAAGGGAGTTTTGCGGTTCGGTAAGAAGGGGAAGCTAACGCCGAGATTTATTGGTCCATTTCAAGTTCTGGATCGAGTGGGAGCGGTAGCATACCGCCTTGCTTTGCCCACACCTCTTGCGGGCGTGCATAACGTATTTCATGTTTCTATGCTGAAGAAGTACGTTCCTGATCCTTCGCATATTATCAGTTGGGAGCAAGTGCAGTTGAGTGAGGATGCCACTTATGTACTGCGACCGACGAGTATTCTCGACAGGAAGGAGCAGGTATTGCGTAGCAAGGTTATCCCTCTTGTTAAGGTGCTATGGACGCATCATGGTGTGGAAGAGGCTACTTGGGAATCTGAAGCTGAGGTCCAAAAGACCTACCCTCTGATCCTCGAGGATTATACGAAGGTATAAATTTCAAGGACGAAATTTTCTTTAAGGGGGGTGGATTGTAACGACCTTAGAATTTTTGTGCTAATCTTTCCTTAAGTAGTTGTTTTTGGGGTAAATAGCGCTTTACTCGATTGCTTGTGAAATTCGCATCAATCACTTTAAATTGTATCTGCATGGCTCTAAACGTGTAGATTAGTGAGCGCTACGTTACTCTGAAACCTGGGATCCATCGCTAAATCCAGTTGTTCTGGGGAAATTTTTGGAAGATCTGGATCGGACCTAGACCACGTCGAAAGTCCGATAGCGATGATCTTAGGCTGTTGCGGTCACCGAGTTGGGCTTGACTTTCACCTCGAAAATCAAGTCCATGTGATGTTCTGGGTCGATTTGATTGAGCTCGGAGTGAAGAGTGTGAGAACGGTTGGATATTTAATATGTTTTTATGAAATCTGAGTCGTGTCGCTTGCGCGATGATTTTAAGCTGTCTGACCGTTGGATTCTGACCCATTTTCACCCTCTGATCAGGATAGTTGGCCCAGGCATATCCTAGTGCTTGTGGAACTGATCGAGATTCCGTGACCGTTGAATTGAGTGTGGTCCGCCACGGCTGATCTGAAGAGCCGGTCGGTATGAAAACTCAGCCTGACCTAGATCCATGGTCAGTGAGCTTAAGTCCGACCTTTCGTGGTTATAGGTCCACCAGAAGTGCTTCGTTGGATCGAGTGAGGCTTACTTTGGTTATAACCTAAGTATACCTTGTCCCTAGGGTTATTTTCATCAAGAATAGGCCTATTTATGTCCTTAAACCCTAGCCCTCTTTTCCATACGATTTTCTCTAACCCTAGCTTGGAAAGAGAGTGGAAAAGAGAGAGGAAGTGAGAGAGATAAGTTGGTGAATCATCTTGGTTTCTTCCTTGTTCTTCTTCATCTTTGAACCTTCACTTTGAATCGTTCTTCTGACGGTTCTGAGTTCTTTTGGGGTAAGTTAACCTAACCCTAACCTGTGTTAGAGCTTAGATTAAACTTGGTGTTGTTGCATCTCATTTCTATCCTTGTTTTAGGGTATTCTAGCACCGTTGACGAAGACAACTCGTCTAAATCAGTTCGGTGGTTCTTTCTTCGCTTAAGGTGCGGACTTTAAGTGTATAGGTTATGGTTTTCAAGGCTTTCAATGCCAGTTAGTGATTTATTCTTGTTATGGATGAGATTTCACATGCCAAATGTTGTGTTTACATTGCTTTTCTGATATGCATGTGCTATATTGAGATTTGTGTATTCTATGTGTATTTATAAAGTACCGTATACGTATAAAATATGCACTTGTGTTTGCCATGATTATTTGTCATGTATGTATGCTAGATGCATGTATGACAACTCCTTGGTAAAAGGAATTGTCAAAGTGCATGTATTCCAACATACGTCACGTATGTTAAGTGTTTGTAGAAATGCATGAATGATCTAAGTGTAACTTATTACACTAATTGTGGGCGTTGAGAAGTGATTCTCAATACTCCAATTGATTGCGCATGATTTCCTTTATGCAATTACATTCCAAGTTATTTAAATTCAAGCATTTCCTATGCTTACATTTATGTTAAGTTGATATTCTTCAGATGTGTATGTACCATGATTTGAGTTGATGTTCCATTACTGTTTTACATTCCATATGAGTATCTGTAGTAGTGTAAGATGTTTGGGACTATGCCTTAGTCCAGGAAATCGGTAATTGACCCTATATTCATGGCTGAGATTGCTTTCGTCACGTAGGACGTATTAGACGAATCCGAGTCGTATTAGAGTTGTCGGCAGTGGTTTGGCCACGCGGAGTGTTTGCGCACTCTATGTCGTTCAATTCAACGTGCGCTCGTGCTAGTCGAGTTCGTCAAGTAACCCGATTGTCCGATGTATGTTTACCATGTATGGACGCAACTGCTTGAATCTAGGGTACCGAACTTACCAGTGAAGTCCTATTAACTATGGTACTTGATCTGCTAAGACTCATGAGCCGGACATGGTGGTATGGGACACCGTGGTCGAGCTGTCGGCCTACGCTGGGGTGACGAACCTCCCCGTAGTGACCAATGAGCACTTAAACTCGTGAGCCGATTATGGTGGTATGGGACACATATTCGTGCTGTCGGCCTACATTGATTGGTGACGAGCCCTTTGTAGTGACCTCGAGCATACCTGGATACCGCAAGGAGGTGACGAGCCGATCTGTGGTAGTAAGGGCATGAAAGGAGTGCATTGATTGGTGACGAGCCCTTTGCTACGACCGCAAATGTATGATCGTATGAGATGTCTAGGATTGACGACCCTAGTATGGATCGCTGTTTGGATGTTGATATGAGGAAGGTATCTTAGCTTCCCAATCCTGCTGTGTGAAATGGACTAATAACAACTTGGTAATCATACCCATGCACCGCATTTGCATGTGCTTTGTAGATGTGGCGCACTTTGAGGTGATGTCATGCGTAACGTAAGATGAAGACGCTGAGGGTGTATGCGTGAGGGCACGCATCATATTGCATACATCCTTGCATTAACAAGAGTACTTAGGATTTATTTATTTGTCCTGCTTTATCATTACTGTTTGATTGAACTGATAACATGTTAACCAGTGCCTTATTGTTCCACTGAGTTGATCACTCACTCCCACGTTTCTGGGGCGGTGTTAAACACCCACCAGACTCTGTCTTAGGCCCTGATGTTGCAGATGTGGATGCGATGTCTGAGGCAGAGCGGGAGCTGGATGACGACGAGGCTGCCTTCTCCTATATGCAGTTTTCAGACGGGTTCTAGCGAGCCTCGGTCTGATGCGCGGGATCTCTGGGATTATTTTGGGAACTGAAATGATGTAATTGATACTTATATTTTGTTAAATAACACTTTTATTCGATCTGGCTGTATATGTAATTCAGGGGTTTACACTTATACACGTATTTTCCTATAAGTCTTCCGCTTGCTTTATTCACTTATCCCTGAAGCATATCTGTGTTTTGGCTTAATCTATTCCATGTTTTATGCACTAATACAGTCAACATACATCTATCATTAAATGTGTTGCATAAGTGATGTTTTGGAACTCGGGAGCTGAGTTATGCTCGACCCCCGAATTTCAGGGCGTTACACTAGGTGGACCCTTCGTGATTGCTGAATACAGGATCCAAACAGGCTTGTCTTATCCTGGCAGCAATTCGCCTGTAACCCATCAACAATTTGATAAGGGGGCGAATCACGCTTTAAGGACGGCGCATATTTTACATGATTCAGCTTGATGAAAGAAAATAATTAATTTTATTTTATTTTATTTTTTGATATTTCCAACACATTTTTCTAACAATCTTAAAGCATGATTTATGGATATCGAAAGTGTTGCATCAGTCAAATTGATAAACCAGGATCTGATCAGATTGGATCGGTTCGATGGTTCAAATTTCACTAGGTGATAAAACAAACTGAAATTCCTACTAACTGATCTGAAGATTTTCTACATCCTGGTCCTGAATCTCCAGCCTCTGGCTGAAGCGACGGATGATGACACACCAGAATAGATCGCTGCAAGAATTAAGCGACAAGAAGACGAACTATTGTGTCACGGCCATATTCTCAATGCTCTCTCTGATTGGTTGTATGATATGTACATGGGGACCACATAGCAAAAGAAATTTAGAGCGCGTTGGAATACAAGTACGAGGCTGAAGAAGAAGGTACACAAAAATTCCTAATTGCCAGGTATTTCAACTTCATGAAGATAGACAATAAGCCACTGCTGGCCCAAATCCATGAATTACAATTAATTGTAAATAAGATAAAGGCTTTAAAAATAGTCCTACCTGAATTCTTTCAAGTTGAAGCTATTATCGCCAAATTGCCTCCAACTTGGAAAGACTACAAGAAGAAGATACTGTATAAATCTGAAGAATTCACCTTGGAACAAATCCAAAAGCATTTTCGTATTGAAGAATAATCTCCTAACCGAGACAAGAAGGATGACATAAACGATGCATCCTCGTCCAAGGTAAATGCAGTAGAAAAACCATCCCAGAACAATAACTATGAGAAAAATGATTCCCTAACACCTAATAAAGATTAAAGGAAATTCAAGAAAACCCAAAAGAAAAATGACAAACCCAAAAGGTCCTTGATATATCTGTGGCAAGACCGGACATTTTGCCAGAGTCTGTAGGGACCGCAAAAAGCCTAAGAAAGATGCTAATGCAGTAGACGATGATATCATAGCAATAGTCACAGAAGTGAACTTAGTTCAAGAGAAAGTCCTTGGTTGATGGTATGATACAGGTGCCACAGTCCATGTATGCAATGATAGATTTGCCTTCAAAACCTATGAAGACATAACCAATGGTCAAGAGGTTCAAATGGGAAATGAAGGTTGATCGAAAGTCATAGGTAAAGGAACTGTGAAATTACTCTTTACCTTTAGAAAGAAGGTAATCTTAACCAACGTACTGTATGTCGCAGACATAAGGAGAAACTTAGTCTCAGGGGATCTCTTGAGAAAACCTAGGATAAGGGTTGTGTTTGAGTCTGACAAGCTGATATTGTCCAAGAACGAAAACTTTGTGAGTAAGGGTTATACTTGTAATGGGATGACCAAATTTTCTTTGAAAATAAAAATAATTCTTCCGCTTACATGATTGAGTCTGTAATATTATGGCATGGTAGACTAACATATATTGGCTATAATATCATAAAACTCATGGCTAAGAACGGCCTAATATCATATATTGATAGTGACAACGATAAATGTGAAATATGCATATGGTCTAAAATAACTAAGAAGTCATTCCCAAGTGTTGAGAGATCATATCAAATATTAGACGTAGTGCATACTGACATATGTGAACTAAATCACATTCTTACCCGAGGAGGGAATATGTACTTCATAATATTTATAAATGATTGTTCAAGATATGTGTATTTATATTTGTAAAAATCAAAAGATGAAGCATTTAATGCATTCAAAATCTATAAATCTGAAGTAAAAAATCAATTAGTTAAAAAGATTAAAATGCTTTATAGTGATAGAGGAGGAGAATACTTCTCTAATGAATTTCTACCTATTGTGAGGAACACGACATAGTACACCAGTGCACTACACCTTATACACCACAACAAAATGGTGTAGCAAAGAGAAAAAATAGGACCTTAGTTCAAATGGACTCAATGCTAATACAAGCAAAGTTGCCATTAAACCTATGGGGAGAAGAGCTGTTAGCTGCTTGTCACGTTCTAAATAGAATCCTATTTAAGAAAACCAAGACCTCTCCATAAGAAATGTGGAAAAGAAGGAAACCAAACATAGGATATCTTAGAGTGTCGGGGTGTCTCACATATTGCAGAGCTTATGAACCTAAAAGAACCAAGTTAGGACCAAGAGTTATCATGTGCGTCTATATAGGATATGCACAGAATAGTAAGTCCTATAGACTTTTAGACTTAGACTCCAATATAATCATAAAGTCTAGAGATGTAGAGTTCTTTGAGAACTCTTTATTCATGGAGAAAAAGAATACTAAGATTCAATCTCTTAATGAAACTATAGAAGAAATACAACAAGAAGTTCAAACACCAAGTGAACCTTGTAGGAGTCAAAGAGCAAGAGTAGAGAATAGTCTTGATCCTAATCAAATAGACTCTCAGTGTCTCTCTTTTCATCTAGTAGAGGGTAATAGAGAGAAGGTCATTAGGAAAATACTTATGGTTTTAACTATAGAAGATGAACCTAAAATATTTAGTGAAGCTATGACTTCAAGAGACTCTCTCTTTTGGAAAGAAGCCATTAATGATGAAATGGATTCGATTATATCAAACCAAACATGGGAACTGGTGGATCTACCTCTAGGTTCTAAACCGATAGGATGTAAGTGAGTATTTAAGAAAAATATCACACTTATGGTATAATTCAAACCTTTAAGGCAACATTTTTGCTAAGGGTTTCCGACAGAAAGATGGAATCGATTATTTTGACACATATTCACTAGTAGGTAAAATAACATCGATTAAGATTTTATTTGCTCTAGCATCCATACATCATCTTTATATCCATCAAATGGACGTAAAGACAACATTCCCAAATGGAGACCTCGATGAGGAGGTATACATGAGCAACCAGAAAGGTTTGTTTTACCAAGCAATGAAAGGAAAGTGTATAAACTTGTTAAGTCTTTATATGAATTAAAACAAGCACCAAAATAGTGGCATGATAAATTTGACTCTAAAATTTTGTCTTATAGTTTTGCACATAACATTGCTGATAAATGCATACACTCAAAAGTGTGTAGTGATTATGTTATAATCATATGTTTGTATGTAGATGATACGTTAATAATCAATAACAAAATAGAAGGTGCAACTGTAACAAAGAAGTTTCTCTCTTCGATTTTCAAAATGAAGGATCTTAGACAAGTGGATACTATATTAGGTATCAAAGTTAAAAAACATAGTGGGGGTTATGCATTGTGTCAGTCTCATTATATTGAGAAAATAGTGAATAAGTTTAACCACTTGAAAATCAAAGAGGCAAAACTTCATTTGATCCAAGTATCAAGTTGAGAGAAAACAGTGAAAGGATCGGTTGCACAACTAGAGTATGCTGGTGCTATAGATAGTCTTATTTATGCTATGAAATGCACAATACCGAATATAGTATACACTGTGAGTAAACTGAGTAGGTTTACTAGTAATCCAAGTGTTGAACACTGAAAAGCCATAAGTAGAGTTTTATGTTATCAAAAAGAAACTAAAGAACTAAGGCTATTTTACTCAGAATTTCCAACAGTGTTGGAAGGATATACCGATGCAAGTTGGATATCGAGTGTAAAGGACAACAAGTCCATTACGGTGTGGATATTCACCTTAGGAAGTGCAGTTGTATCTTGGGGATCAAAGAAACAAACTCATATAACACACTCAATAATAGAATCTAAGTTCATAGCATTGGCTGCAACAGGTAAAGAGGTTGAGTGGTTAAGGGATCTTCTATTAAAAATCTCGTTATATGCGAACCCTATACTGGCTGTTTCACTTCATTGTGATAGTGAAGCCACTCTAGCAAGAGCCTACACGGTACCTATAATGGAAATTCCAAACACATAAGTTTGAAACATGATTATATAAGGAAATTCATAATGGAATCATTGTGATCTCATTTATGAAGTCAAGTAATAACTTAGTTGATCCCTTTACTAAATCTCAAACGAGAGAGGTTGTAACGCCCTGAAATTCGAGGGTTGAGCATAACTCAGCTCCCGAGTTTTAAAACATCACTTATGAAACATATGCAAGGATGGATGTATGTTGTCTGTATGAGTGCATAAAACATGGAGTAGATTAAGCCAAACTGCAAACATAATCCAGGGATAGGTGAAATCTGCAAGCGGAAGACTTAAAAAAATATATATGCATATCTATATAAGTCCCTGAGATATGTATGCTCTGCCAGGTCATAATTATAAGTGTTTATTTTCAAAATATAAGTATCAAAATGAAATCATCTATTACAAAGAAAACCCAGAATCCCCATAGATCAGGACACGGCTCACATGAACCCGCCTGAGAACTGCATAAAAGAAAACGTGTCCTCGTCATCCTCATACTCCTGCTCTGCCCCAGGGGTCGCATCATCATCTACATCTAAGACAGAGTTTGGTTGGTGTTGAAACACCGTCCCAGAATGTAGGAGTGAGTGATCAACTCAGTGGAACTATACAGTAAAAGTTAACATGTTATCAAATCAATCAAGCAGTAATGATAAGGCAATACAATCAAATATGTCCTAATTACTCTTGTTAATGCAAGGATGTATGTAGAAATGATGCATGCTCTCGCCTGCACTCCCTCAGCGTCTTCATCTTACGGTCCGCATGACAACCTCCCGCAGTGCCCATGACGCCAAAGCACATGCAATGCGGTGCATGAATATGATTACCAAGTTGTTATTAGTCATTTTCATACAGCAGGATTGGAAAGCTAAGGTACCTTCCTCATATCAACTCCCATATGGTGATCCATTTTAGGGTCGTCAATCCTAGACAATCACATACGACCATATGGTTCTAGGTCACTGCAAAGGGCTCGTCACCAATCAATGCATGCCTATCATACATTAGTTATTACCCCAAGGCTCGTCACCTCAATGCAGTATCAAGGTATGCTCGAGGTCACTACAAGGGGCTCGTCACCAAATCAATGTAGGCCGACAGCACGAATATAGTGTCCCATACTACCATAATCGGCTCACGAGTCTGGTGTGCTCACTGGTCACTACGGGGAGGCTCGTCACCCCAGCGTAGGCCGACAGTTCGACCACGGTGTCCCATACCACCGTGTCCTGTTCATGAGTCTTAGCGGATCTTGGTACAATGATTAACGGGATTGCATTAGTAAGTTTGGTACCCTAGATTCAAACAATAGCGTTTATACATGATGCACACCCACCGGGACAATCGGGTTACTTGATGAGCTCGACTAGTATGAGCGCACGTTGAATTGAATGATATAGAGTGTGCAAACACTGTGTGGCCAAACCACTGCCGACAACCCTAATACGACTCGGGTTCGTCAAACACGTCCTACATGGCGGAAACAACCTCGGCCACGAACTCAAGGTTTGTTACCGATTCCCTGGACTATTTCATAGTCCTAAACACATTCAAGTATAATAGATATTCATACCAGCAATTCAGAATAGTAATGGATCAGCAATTCTAATCATACAGTATGTGAGCATTTGATGAATATCAACTTAACATGGATTTACACATAAGTAGTGCCTGAATTTAAACAACAAAGAATGTAAATTGCAAGTAGGAAATCATATACATCAATAAGATAGTTTAGAATCTTTTCTCAACGCCCGTAAACAGGATAATATCTTACACACTAGATCATTCAGCCATTTCTATAAACACTTAGACTACATATTCCAACATATATGACGTATGTTGGTGATAACACACATTTGGACAATTCCTTTCGCCAAGGAGTTGATACACATACAACTAGCACAAATACACGACAATTAATCATAGCAAACACATGTTCGTATTTCATACGTATATGATACTTTCTACCTATACATAGAATACACAAATCTCAATATAGCTCATATATATCAGGAATGCAACATAAACATCGCATTTGGCATGTGAAATTGCACCCACAACAATAATAAACCATTAACCGACATTGAAAGCCTTGAAAACCATAATCTATACGAATATAGTCTGCACCTTAAACCAGAAAATGCACAACAGATCTGATTCAGACGATAAGTTTTCGTCAACAGCCACTAGATAACCTAAGGCATGAATAAAATGAGCTACATCAACACTTAGACTATTCTAAGCTCCAAAACAGACTAGGGTTTGATTGACTTACCCAAGAATGAACTTAGAATCACCGGAATAACGATTTAGAAGTGATGGTTTAGGGACACAGAATAACAGGGAAGAATCTCAAAATGATTCACCAACTCCTCTCTCACTTTCTCTCTCTTTTCCTCTCTCTCTCTCTCTCTTAGCTAGGGTTTAGAAAATTCGTATGCAATTGAGAGTGAGGGTTTTAAGGTCTTTATATAGGCCTAATATTGATGAAAATAGCCCCAGGGCCAAGGTATACTTAGGTTATAACCAATTCGGGTCTATTTCGGTCCAATGGAGCACTTCTGGTGGTCTTTTTTTCACGTGCGGTCGGACTTAAGCTCACTAACCATGGACCTAGGTCAGGCTGAGTTTTTCTACCGATCGGATTTACAGATCAGCTGTGGCGGACCAATCTCAATTCAACGGTCACCGAAACTCGATCAGGGCCATAAGCACTTTAACATGTCTGGGCCATCTTCCCTGATCAAAGGGTAAATTTAGGTCAAAATCCAACGGTCAGAAAGCTTAAAATCAGCGCGCAAGCGACACGACTCAGATTTCATAAATTCATATTTAATTTCTCACCTTTCTCACACTCTTTACTCCGAACTCAAGCAAATCGCCTCAGGATATCATCTGGTCTTGATTTTTGAGGTGATTGTCAAGCCCAATAAGGTGATCATAATTGTCTAAGATCATCGCTATCGGACTTTTGACGCGCGATCCAGGTTTGATACAAAGTTTTCAAGTACTCCTGAGAGCAACTGGATTTAGTGTTGAATCCTATATTTCAAGGTAACATACCGCTAACGATTCTACAGGTTTTGAGTCTTGCAGATCAAATTTAAAGTGATTGGTGCTAATTTCACAAGTAATTGAGTTTAGCGTTAATTAACCCACATATAACTTCTAAAGAATTTGAGGTAGTACTCGAGTCTTTGTATGAAATTTTTTGGGTCATTACAGAAGTAGTAAGGAAAAAAAAAACAGATCCAAAAGCACAAGTGATCTACACTAGGGGGCTGCGAGGGTGTAGGCTCGTTGTGTTATGTATTGCCGTCTCAACCTGGACGCTATGGAGCATACTATGGACTCCTGCCATTTTATATGTGTACTACCTAGATGACATCAACACTTATACTATTCTAAGCCCACCTAATCCCTTCTAATCCCACCTATTTAAAGGGATTCAAAAAAACATGATTATTACCCATGACAGGGATTGTCCCCATTGCCATGGGATAAGATTAATTCCATGCTTTATTGGTAATACGGTGGTACGTTGAATGAATATACCCACCTCATTTGAAATTACTGAGAATAACACACGTGTTATATCTAAACCGTTTATTTGTTTTGTAACCTCATTTTATGGCAGGGGCCTAAAAATGAAGTAGATCCAAAACTTATGTGGCCCCAAAGAAATTTTCAACGGTAAGCATTCAATCCCCGTTGCTTTCTATGGTGGGGTCTACTTGAGCTTTAGATTTACTTGATGTTTTGGCCCATGCTCTAAAATAAATTCAAAAAATGGGTGGACGGTGTGGATATAGCCCACACATCATGGTGGGACCTACACAAATTGCTAAAATTGACTAAAATTGTCACGGGACCCAATGCAATTCCATCAAATCTAATTCCAAGCTTTTCCATTCTTTCCAAACATGGAGTGGAATTGGCACGGGACCAGATGAATCCCATCCCACCTAATCCCTTCTGATCCCATTGCCCAAACAAGCCCTTAGGGGTTCGTCATGACGTTTTTAGGTGGCCATAGCGGTAGGCCACGCTGTCCACACAGTGTGCTTCCCATGCTGTGGGGCCCACAAATTGTTGTATTCGATCCACGCTGTTCACTTATGCAGGCCTACCGTGTTGACACTACACCAAAAACGTCATTTAGGAACGGTTTTAAATCGTTCCTAAATGCTTCAGGAACGGTTTAATACTGTTCCTAAATGAGGCGTTGCAGAAAATCACGTACGGTTCAGAACCGTTTTGGGTATTTTTTCTAGGAACGGTTTTAAACCGTTCTGGTGCCGACGGCCATATTTGAGAACGGTATTTTTTTTCTTATTTCGGAACAATTTTAAACAAAAAAAAAAACCTACTGTATAAAATAAAATAAAATATATTTAAGTCATAATCATTTAAGAATCAAAAGATGGTAAAAACAACCATGATGTAATTTGAAACATTATTTATCTGACTTACAAACCTGGCAGTAAAAATTAAAATCTATAATGTAAGACTTCAAAATAAAAAGACAATTCAATGAAAGTCCGTCAAGCAGATGAAGAGCTCCAAAATGTGATGGCCTTTTATGTACCCAACTAACAAGCAACAAGTAAAAAAAATAAGAACAAAAACATGTGAAAAGATTGAAAGAACAACAATAAACTATCAAAACAGTGTGAAAAACATATTGGGGACTATTGTTGGTTGACTCACCTGGTTTTTGGATATGCTCGATGCACTCCTGACCTGAGGGGAGCTCGTTCTAGACCAATTGAGCTGCAATAACAGAAAAACAAGAAAATGAGTAAATAATAGGAAAAACTAGTAATCCAGAAATATTTCAATTTTGATATAAAGCATATGAATGCACATGATTTGTATCGGCTTCTTGCAATAGCACCATCTAAAGCCAAATATAATCAATAAATAATGAAGATAAAAGACATTACAGAAGCCATTATGTATCAATCCGAGTGTAAAATATGGATCTAAACTCAAAAGAAACAAAATTATATACAGTTTTTTAAGGAAACAGCTAGAAACCATGTAAAGTCTTAAGTTGTGGTTGCATGTCTGGCATGAATTGAATAGTTTACTGCTCACTCCATTGACATGAACTACTCTAGCAATGTTTGATATAACATTGAAAAGATGTACTGGAAGAAGAAAAAAGAATTGAAACAAACCTCTGTGCTAACTGGAAATGCAGCCTGCAATAAATCTTCCTGCAAAACAGAGTCATTTTTAATAAATCTTCCTGCAAAACAGAAACAATAATTTTTAAACAACAAAAAGAAAAAGAAAAAATAGCATACAACCGTTAGAGGACATTTAATGCTTGTACATGTTGAAGACAGCTAGGTTACAAGTAGAATAAGCACTTTCCACTACAAGAAGGAAATTCATTAAATACTTTGGTAGATATATAATTACATATGGGGAAGCTAGCCTCAGCACAATGTACCAATTTCCTTATCTGACACTGCACTGAACTGGACATAGGTGCAATGGTCCATGACCAAGACCATCCATCTAGTGGGTTTCACATATCAGATTATGAGATAAGGTGACCTTCTAATGGTAGGTACAAAACAATGTTGGCAATAGACAACATTGAAATTCAAGAGGTCCGCCAATTGGATTGGTGAGATTGTCCAATCCGTGCAATTTGAAGATAGTGGGGCATCCATGGTGGGACCCACCAAATGAGCAAGCAAATCCATGCTCACCAACCATCGTGTGCCCCAGTAGAATACAACTCTTAACTAGCTAGTGAAGATGATAGCAACCTGTATAGAAAAGAAAAGATGATAGCAACCTGTATAGAAGTATAGGTTTGTGTTGGATCTGAATTCTTATACTGATCTAACCTTGAATAGTTTGAGAATAAGAAGTTGTGGGCTCATTAAGAAAAAAAAACGGAGAGAATGTTCTGACTTAGAAAGAAGGAGAAGCATAGAAGATTTTGATTTGGAAATAAACAGGTGTAAAAGTTCCAATTGAGGATTTAATAAATAAAATTGAAGGTAAAAAGGGAATAGTACAAACATTATTTAAAAAAGAAAGGGAACTTGTTCACCTGCACCAAGGATTGTTCGTGTATCATCATAGAGCTGGTTGTTTGGGATAAGTACATTGAGGTAGGCTATACAAAACTGTTTTTGCACAATACAATAAGCATTTTAGCTTGCAAAGTATTATGAACATGCTATATTCTAAAATTTAAGGTGGCACTCTTATCAAGTAAGCCACATATATTTGACATATATATGTTGAATCTAGGCTGTTGGACTTCTCTTTATTGTTATTTTTTCTCATCCAAGTTTGATATGGATTAGCGAGCCAACATTATTTTCAGAAAATGCATCTTAATAGTGGAGCTCAATTAATGGCCAAGCCATGCTCGGGCCAACGATGAATGGCCCAGCCTAGCCAAGTGGCCTGATCTAATCTCTAAGTGGGCCATGGTTATAAAAAGAAAAGAATGCATGGTTTAAAGACCTTTGTTAGTAGCTCCCATTCAATCCAGGTGAGCTAGACTACCATAGGTTTCAATGTTGTAATGCAGATTTTCTACCATTGAACTACATGCTCAAATCCAAACTCATACCAAAGTTCAGAAAAGATAATTAAAACTGAAGTTTATGCAAAATACTAGAGTTGACGCAAAGGAACAATCAAGGGAAAAAGAATATTTTGCATGAAAAAAAATATCCATGTAAGAAATACAATTGTATGTTAGGTGGGATGGTCATCATACAATGGAAAAAAACGAATGTCCCTGAACACAGAGTTTGAATGATTAGAACTATGGCCTTTCTAAGAAAAAAAAGTTCTGAATATACATGGGAGTTTCTATTGCATGATGTCTTTCAAAGCATGAACATGCTTAGCTTCCTAAAATACATGGGAGGCTCCCTGGAACATAAATATCAATCCAAGTCAAGATGCTCAATTAAAAAGAAACAGATTGGTGAACTACAATATACCTTGACAGCTCTAAGTACTGTCAACGAACTTGCTGAATTATCCAGGCCGGTGCCTCTGAAATACTTAGGTCGAGATATGCAGAAACCGGTACATAAAGATGGCTCTTTGATGGAATCATAATAATAATAATAATAATAATAAAGAAAGAAAGAGAACATTAAGACATGATAAAGAGGCTACCAAATGAATAAGCCATTTTACCAGATCGATCGGTAAAAAATCATCAACTTACAAAGAGAAGATGTAGATATGAAACAGTCAACAGATGTAAATCTGAAATCACCAATAGATCTGGCTACTACATGTATGAATCTTTAACTAAATCTTTAATACTACAGCATATAGCAGAACTGTACCCTTCATATTCAATTGCAGATGGTGAAGGGTTGGAATGGTTCTGTCATCTCTAGTCCACTGCCTGTGTTCAGTCATTTTGGTGGGAAGACATCACTGTTCAAAGCTCTATCACCATCACTTCTGGAAGCAGCTTTCAATGTGGATCCTCATCTTGTGAAGCTTTTGAGGTCTGATGGGAGTAATAATGTCATTTTTGCCCCTCAACGCCAAACTAACCTCATCTAGCTTGCTAATCCTTTCTTATGCTTATATACATATGCATGCATGCGTACATACATGCATGCATATATACATTATTTGAAATGCTCGGAGTAAGAGACACTTTATGCATTTATGTTATTAGAGTGGGCAGCCTATGTGCTTATGTATGACATATACATGTATATCTGCAATTGGAATGGTCAGACTGTGAGAGACTTTATGCATGTATGTTAAAAAAATAAATAAATAAATAAATAAAAATCTCAGGTCCAAACCAACAAATCAGTCACTAAATAAATGAATTTAAGCAGATCAAATACCAAAGACGATATATAATGAATATTTCACCAAAGAACAAAAAGCCTACTAAGTGCAAAATGGTACTTTCATGAAACTCAAAATATCCCAAAGTATCCATATCCCATTTAAAAAATAAAAAATAAAAAGATCTGAAATCAAAATCTACAATTCATTGACTGGTCCCCACAGATCAGGCGGTGAGCATGACGGCCCTGCCAGCCTCCTTGATCTTCTTCTCCGTGGTCTTTGACACTAGCTTCGCCTTCACGACGACTGGCTGCCCCTCCGGTAGCATCCCCTTGCCAAGGAGCTTGACATACCCAAACTGTGTGAGATCGATCACAGGGGCCTGATCCGATGGTGCAGATTTCGCCTTCTTCTTGACACGGACAGAGAGCTTCATTTGGAAATTTTTGTGGAAATTTCAAAAGAAGTTCCAAATCGCAGGAAATTAATGTAACAAAAATGTGTGAAATTTTTGTACAAATCAATAGAGAATGAACGGATTCAGTGGTTAGAATTGCCTAATTTTCTTGAATTAAAGAATACAAAAATTTTCATTTGAACATGAAAATCACCCATGAAATTGTATGAAAACACGTACGGAACAACAAAACCAAATTGGAATTTCAAAAATAAAACATTAGAGAAAATGATAAAAAAAAAATCCGATTTAAAGTGGAAACCCCTAATTTCACAGATATTTAAACAACATAGAAAAATCATCCATAAAAGATCAAGAAAAAAAAAAAAAAATCCTAGAACAAATTCTGAAGCCTAGGACCCAAATTCTCCCCCTAAAAACAAAAAAACCAGATCGAGAGGGAAAAAATTGAGAAGGAATTGCAGAAGAATTACAGAATTGCCATCATCAGTTGCAGAAAGAAACCCTAAATTTTTCGAAGAGAGACTTGGGGGATTTTTTTTGCGCTTAAAACAGAGACATCAGTTTCTTCCCTCTTTCTCTCTTCCTGAAAGCCGCTTTTGATGAAATTAACAGATATAATCAACTACAAAAGAGACAGATCCATGGCCACAATGCAAGAAACGTGGATCTAACTCTAGAAACGGGATCTGTAAACCCTAGATCTGAGGAAACTGAAGAAATTTGGAGAGAAATTGGGAATTGGAGGAGGAAGAACGGAGGAGAATGAGAGAGGTAGTAGATCTGGAGGTGTAGATCTGCCGTAATGGGGATGCTTTTTAAAGGAGTATGAAGAAGAAGAAGAGTAGGACGAGCAGGAGGGCAAAGTGACCTAAACTAGAGATTCAAAGAGAAGGAGACGCGAGATGAGAGAGAACGAAGAAAAGGGGAAAGCAAAAGAGCCGTACGTGGAAAGAGGGCACAGTCGCTGCATTCAGAAACGGTTTGGAACCGTGTTCAATTAAAAACGGCTTAATACCGTTTCTAAACCAAAGCACAGGCCGTACCTGATAAACGATTTTGGTGTAGTGTGAGCCCAATAATGGGACAGATTTATAGCCCTAGTGACCTACTCCATGTGCAAAGTGGGGTTTAATGATAGGCACAGTTTGAAACTCTTCTAGGGCCTATCGAGGTGTTTATGACCTTGTATCTCAAGACATTCATAAAGAAGATGTGAGAAAAATACCAAAATACATTGTGGAACTTTTGGAAGAGTTTTCCCATGTTACACTCAAAGAGCTTCCAATTGGGTTACCACTTATGTATGACATCCAACACCGAATTGATTTGGTGTCAGGTGTCACGGTTCTAAATTTGCCACATTATGGTATGAACCTTATGCCGAGCTCTAAAGGCAAGTGAAAGGACTATTAAAGAAATGACTTATCCAATAAAGCTTGAGTCCATGTGCAGTACTGTACTTCTCATTCCAATGAAGGATGGAACTTAGAGAATATGTATTGATAGTTGAACTATTAATAAAATATTGTTTTCTAATTCATAGATTTGATGTAATGTTGCACATGTTACATGGTTTTCAACACTTGAGGCCTTGGTATGGATTCCCTAGTGGGGGTGGCTAACGATGGAGTGTGTACTGACAGTGGGTGTGTACTAAAAAGCAAACCCCGACAAAAAAAAAAGTATTTTAAAAATTGACTTTAGAAGTGGGTACCGTCAAATTCATTTCCAACCGGGTGATGAATGAAAAATCACTTTTAAAACCCAAGATGGCCTTTATAAATAACTTGTCATGCCATTTGGATTGTCAAATGAACCAAGTACTTTCACGAGACTCGTGAATAAAGTTTTGAGATGTTTTATTGAAAAATTTATGGTTGTTTACTTTGATGATATTCTAATATTTAGTTATTCTCTTCGTGAGCATACTAACTATGTGCATCAAATGTTGTAAGTTTTGCATGATGAGAAGCTAGATGTCAACCCCGAGAAATGCTCATTCATGGTTGACAATGTAATCTTTTTGGCATATGTTGTCTCATCCGAGGGTGTCAAATTTAATGAGAAAAAGATCAAAGCAATTGTTGAATTCTATTGACAGTTCATTAAGAACTTTAGTAGTATATTGTCCCATGACCAATTGCATAAGGGGCAAATGCTTGGACTAAAGAAGTCCAAGAGAGTTGCAACTTAATTAAGGAAAAGCTAACTAAAGCACACATGTTTGCCTTAACAAAATTTAGTGAAGTGTTTGAGGTAGAAAGTGATACATCCCACATAGGTATTGGGGCCCTCTTAAGCCAAAAGGGGCACTCAATTGACTACTTTAGTAAGAAACTCAATGATACTAAGAAGAATTATTTTACCCATGATGTTGAGTTCTACACTATTGTGCAAGCTGTCCAGTTTTGGCATCATTATTTAATACACAGAGTTTGTATCATATTTCGATCATGAGGCTCTCAATTTTCTCAGTGCCTAAGAGAAGTTTAATTGTAGGCATGCTGTCATGCCCCAAACCTGGAAATCGAGCTCAAAAAATTCCTGATTTCTGAATCCGGTACCGACAGCCTCCGTAGTACCCCATTCTCGGCTCCCAGCACCCATACACCAGATTTCGATCCTGAGATCTTACAAGGAGGATTTTCCAACGTACATTTATCTCGTAAGAAGCATAACCATAAGTTTACCCAAATCACAAAAACAACATCATCATCACATATCCACTAATATAAACTTTAAATATAATGCTGAAAGGGAAATACATTTGTTAAAATAAAATCAAACCTTTAGAAGACACCTACATGCTCCAAGCTTAATGCCGCTGCAACCAACACTACCTACACGCATCTATCGTGCATAAGCTTATAGAAAGCTTAGAGGGTGGTGAAAGTGTGTGCGCAAGATAAGTGCCAAGCACACAAATACAATGTCATAATCATACAATGTCGAAAATACTGGCGAGATCATGAATCATATGATATCAGAGTAAGCAGAAATATTGACAAGTCCATGAGTCATGTAATATCAAAGTACATAATACAAATCAGTTATGCAAATGAGTAGTCATAAAGAGTCAAGTATCAGATACCGAGGATGCAATGCAATATGCGGTGCGAATGACCATGCAGGAGTGTGGAGTCAGGATGATAGTACGTAGTATCACAAGCTATGGGGTCCATCACAAGGGACTTCTATCCAAACCAGTCTCATACCTAATTTAGATAGTCAGACTCAATGTGGTAAACTCCTAATCTGAGGTTATTCGTGCCCCATAACTGAAATCCTGGCCATTACGAAGGTACACATAATAAATAGTTACGCACCACCAGCCCGAGTGGATAGTGAATGAATAAATGAAGGAGTATGCAACTCCTGCTCCATAAATTAGTATTGTACATCTCTGGGATTATCACTGGGGTCTAGTACACTCTACATGCAATCGCCACCCACTGGACGCGCAGCCATGCAAGTGGAAGAGACTTCACTATCCGCCTGGCCAGTAGTCAGCCAATATCTACCCGGCACATCGATAGCGGACCGAATCACGACCTGGTCAAACTTAGCCTAGCTATGCCCCTACTCTCGAGCGGATAAGGCCACACCTCCTCCCAACTGACCACGATACAGTGGGAGATGCGGCCTACTGGTATACGGCCATCATGCGGTCATATATTGTAACGCCCTGAAATTCGGGGGTCGAGCATAACTCAGCTCCCGAGTTCCAAAACATCACTTATGCAATATATTTAATGATGGATATATGTTGACTGTATTAGTGCATAAAATATGGAATAGATTAAGCCAAAACACAGATATGATTCAGGGATAAGTGAATAAAGCAAGCGGAAGACTTATAGAAAAATATGTGTACAAGTGTAAATCCCTGAAGTACATATACAAACCAGGTCGTATGAAAGTGTTACTTAACAAAATTATAAGTATCAAGTTACATCATTTAAATTCTCAAAAATAATCCCAGCATCCCGCGCATCAGAACAAGGCTCGCTAGAACCCGTCTGAAAACTGCATATAAGAGAAAGCAGCCTCATCATCATCCATCTCCCGCTCTGCCTCAGAAGTTGCATCAACATCTGCAACATCAGAACCTAAGACAGAGTCTGGTGGGTGTTTAACACCGCCCCAGAAATGTGGGAGTGAGTGATCAACTTAGTGGAACAATAAGGCACTGGCTAACATGTTATCAGTTTAATCAAGCAGTAATGATAAAGTAGAACAATTAAATAAATCCTAAGTACTCTTGTTAATGCAAGGATGTATGTAATATGATGCGTGCCCTCACGCGTACACTCTCAGCGTCTTCATCTTACGTTACGCATGACACCACCTCAAAGTGCGCCACATCTACAAAGTACATGCAAATGCGGTGCATGGATATGATTACCAAGTTGTTAGTCCTTTTTCATACAGCAGGATTGGGAAGCTAAGATACCTTCCTCATATCACCATCCAAACAGTGATCCATTCTAGGGTCGTCAATCCTAGACATCTCATACGATCATATATTTGAGGTCGTAGCAAAAGGCTCGTCACCAATCAATGCACGCCTTTCATACCGTCGTTACTACACCAAGGCTTGTCACCTCAATGCTGTATCCAGGCATGCTCGAGGTCACTACAAAGGGCTCGTCACCAATCAATGTAGGCCGACAGCACGAATATAGTGTCCCATACCACCATAATCGGCTCACGAGTTTAGTTGCTCACTGGTCACTACGGGGAGGCTCGTCACCCCAGTGTAGGCCGACAGCTCGACCACGGTGTCCCATACCACCATGTTCGGCTCATGAGTCTTAGCGGATCAAGGTACCATGGTTAATAGGATTTCACTGGTAAGTTCGGTACCCTAGATTCAAGCAGTAGCATCCAATACATGGTGAACATACATCGGACAATCGGGTTACTTGACGAACTCGACTAGCATGAGCGCACGTTGCGTTAAACGACATAGAGTGCGCAAACACTCCGCGTGGCCAAACCACTGCCGACAACTCTAATACGACTCGGGTTCGTCTAATACGTCCGACGTGGTAAAAGCAACCTCAACCACGATCTTAAGGCCGATTACCGATTTCCTAGACTATTGCATAGTCCCACACACATTACACTACAACAAATATATGAGTTGAATGAAAAACAGTAATGGAACAACAACTCAAATCATGATACATAAGCACTTGAGGAATATCAACTTAACATAAATGTAAGCATATGTAATGCTTGAAATTAAATGACAAGGAATGTAACTTGCATAAAGGAAATCATGCACATCAATAGGAGTGTTGAGAATCACTTCTCAACGCCCACAATCAGTGTAATTAGTTACACTTTAGATCATTCATGCATTTCTACAAACACTTAGAATACATGAAACAACATATATGACGTATATTCTCATACACACCTTTGGACAATTCCTTTTACCAAGGAGTTGTCGCACATACATCTAGCATACATATATGACAAATAATCATGGCAAACACAAGTGCATATTTTATATGTATACGGTACTTTATAAATACACATAGAATACACAAATCTCAATATAACGCATGCATATCAGGAAAGCAACGTAAACACAACATTTAGCATGTGAAATCTCATCCATAACAAGAATAAATCACTAACTGGCATTGAAAGCCTTGAAAACCATAACCTATACACTTAAAGTCCGTACCTTAAGCAAGGAAAGAAACACCGAACTGATTTAGACGAGTTGTCTTCGTCAACGGCGATAGAATACCCTAAAACAAGAATAGAAATGAGATACAACAACACCAAGACTAATCTAAGCTCTAACATAGGTTAGGGTTAGGTTAACTTACCCCAAGATGAACTCAGAACCGTCAGAATAATGATTTAAAGTGAAGGTTCAAAGATGAAGAAGAACAGGAAAGAATCCAAGATGACTCACCAACTTATCTCTCACTTCCTCTCTCTTTTCCACTCTCTTTCCAAGCTAGGGTTAGAGAAAATTCGTATGGAAAAGAAAGCTAGGGTTTAAGGACTATAAATAGGCCTCAAATTGATGAAAATAACCCCAAGGCCAAGGTATACTTAAAGTATAACCAAAACCTGCCTCTTACGATCCAACGAAGCACTTCTGGTGGGCCTATAACCACGAAAGGTCGGACTTAAGCTCACTGACCATGGATCTAGGTCAGGCTGAGTTTTCGTACCGACCGGCTCTTCAGATCAGCCGTGGCGGACCACACTCAATTTAACGGGCACAGAATCTCGATCAGGTCCACAAGCACAAGGATATGCCTGGGTCACCTTCCCTGATTAGAGGGTAAAATTGGGTCAGAATCCGACGGTCAGATAGCTTAAAATCATCGCGCAAGCGATACGACTCAGATTTCATAAAAAACATATTAAATATCCAACCGTTCTCACACTCTTCACTCCGAACTCAAACAAATCGACCCAGAACATCATCTGGACTTGATTTTCGAGGTGATGGTCAAGCCCAACTCGGTGATCGCAACAGCCTAAGATCATCGCCATCGGACTTTTGACGCGCGGTCCAAGTCCGATCCAGATCTTCCAAAAATTCCCCAGAACAACTGGATTTAGCGTTGGATCCCAGATTTCAGAGTAACGTAGCGCTAACTAATCTACAAGTTTTGAGCCATGCAGATACAATTTAAAGTGACTAATGCGAATTTCACAAGCAATCGAGTATAGCGCTAATTACCCCAAAAATAACTACTTAAGGAAAGATTAGCACAAAAATTTCTAAGGTTGTTACATATATCCACTCGATCTCGATGTTGGGGCGTCTCCTGGCCTCAGAGGTTTAGGAATTTTCACCTAGGGTCATCTATGACAGCCCGATGCTAATAACATATTTTCGGTGTCCCATCTGTCCATCCACAATATGCATATGGAGGCTACGGCCCTGATGTCGCTAGGGCGTACAATAATTACAACACATAATGCAAGATGCATGAGTCATGCAGTCCAATCATGCATCAATTCTGTGCATATCGTGTGCTCATGTGGGATAACTCCGCCTATTAGGGAGTTCCATAAACCACTAGCACTATGGCATATGTAATGGTCAATCATATCTCATATAAATATGCAGATGATGCGTATGGGCATGTATCATGATGCTATGTTGTCAGATACTCATAATCGGTATCAATAACTAGCATCAACAATTGACCTCAATAATGTAGACATTTAACCAACATTGCCCCCAAGGAATGACCCACGTAAAACCCAACATACAGTGGACCCATGGCCTCACACAAGGGCCAAATATATAACACCATGGGCCTCACTTAAGGGCTTAATACACATCATGATGGGCCTTTCACATGCACCTAACATACATCACAATGGGCTCCATCACCTGGCCCGTAAATGTATCACAATGGGCCTCAACACATAGGCCTCATATACATCACATTGGGCCTTAAACACGGGCTGAATACACATCACAATGGGCCTCAAATACTGGCCTCAAATACATCACATTGGGCCTGAAACACGGCTTAATGCATATCACAATGAGCCTCAAATACGGGACGCATATACATCACATTGGGCCTCGACAATCAGCTTCGATCTCCGGCCTCGACAATCGAAATCAGCCTCGATAATTAACCTCGACAATCGGCCTCAACAATTAGAATCGACCTCAATAAACAGAATTAGTATCGACAATCAAAATTGGCCTCGATAATCGGCCACAACAATCAGAATCGACCTCGACAATCAGAATCGGTATCAACAATCAAAATCGGCCTCGACAATCGGAATTGGCCTCGATAATCAGAATCGATATCGACAATCAGAATTGGCCTCGATAATCGGCACCGATAATCAGCAGATAAATAAAGCGGGGTTCATAGATGATCAACCGATCAACCATAGTATAAAGATCGGCACTCGGCCATGGTTATATTAAATCCGATAGCACAGAGTCATCCGTCTATGACGAATGGGGCCCACCTATTTAGGTTAATCCACAAGAGAATGATGAGAATGGGCCTAACAAGGCCTAAGGGAAGGTCACAATGTGGACATCCAACCATCATTGCCCATCAATATGGACATTCAACCAACATCTCCTTCAAGCAGTGACCCACATAGAGCCAAACATAAAGTGGGCCCATGGACTCACACAAAGGCCTAATATACATTGAAATGGGCCTCATACAAGGGCTATATACACAGCAGGTGGGCCCTACACATGGGCCTCAGATACATTGCACAAGCCACAGCCCTTGGGCATAATGCATATCATAATGGGCCTCATTAAATGGGCTACAAAAACATCACAATGGCCGCACTATATAGGCCGAAAATACATCTCATTGGGCCTTACCAAATGGGCCGAAAATACATCACAATGGGCCACATCATATGGGCTGAAATTACATCTCAATGGGTCACGACATATGACCTGCATCAATGGGCCTCATATACATCAAGTCGGGCCACATCAATAGGCCGCACCATTGGGCCCCATATACATCAAGTCGGCCACATCAATGAGCCGCACCAATGGGCCTTATATACAACAAGTGGGCTGCATCAATGGGCCACACTAATGGGCCTCATATACCTCAAGTGGGCCATATCAATGGGCCGCACCAATGGGCCTCATATACATTTGAAGAACATGAATCACATCGAAAGATCATCTGAACCACACCCTAAATAGCGGTGGAGACGACGATTGGAAAATCATCTGGACCATACCACAAATAGCAGTGGAGATAATGATTCCCACCATAAAGTTTATCCTCCATCCAATCTGATCATAAGGTCACAAAGACTTGGATTAAGAGGGAAAAAAATTCATGTAGATCCAAAACTTTTGTGACCCAAAAGGGATTTCAATGGTGGACGTTCAATCTCCTCTGTTTTTTACATTGTGGTCCACCTGATAGATCTATGTCTCAGGCCTTGAGACGAGCTCGCCAAATGGATAGACGGTGTGCAATCAACAATACAGGGTGGGTCCCACTCGTCTAGAATGTTGGATGGTGTGGACAAGACCCATACGTCTGGTGGGTCCCACGGACCTCCTGACCTCAACCATATTACTAGTGTGAGGTACCCTGGCCAATCCATCCAGCAGGTGGGTCCCACATGGGGCCCACGACATACATATATATATATACATATATATAATATTATATTATTATTTATTTTATTTTATTTTATTTTATTTATTTATTTTTTTCAACCCAGTGTCTAGGCCTGTGGCCTTCCCAATCTAGACGGGCGGTGAGGATTCAACACATTCATCATGTTGGGTAGGCCCCACCATCAGCAAGAGGGATGGGCAGTGATAGATATAATGCATACATCATTGTCAGCCCCTCTGCCGACGTCAATGCAGCAGATGGACGGGTGGATGCAATACATACTTTGAGGTGGGATCCTATTGCCTGGACTATCCATCAAAATGAACAGACGGCGTGGATTCAAAACACATACAACCCCGGTGGTTCCCACCGTCCAGACCACTAGACGGTGTAGATATATAATACATACATTGAGTGCGGGCCCCACGTCCATGGACGATGTGAATAAGACATACATTAGTGGGTCCAACCAGATGGACGGTCTGAATATAACATAGACCTCATGATCAGATCCAGGGAACTCCTGGCGTCAATCCAGCAGTTACATGCTACTGGGGTCCACATCAGCGTCCTGATGATGGACGACTGAGATGAACCACCTACATCACAGTGGGATCCATGGATGGATGGCGTGGACATAAGATACATACATCATGCAGGACCCACATGGGTGTTGACATCAATATAGCAGCTAGTGCGGTAATCCAGCCAATCCACTTCCCACCGTCCAGTCCCTGGATGGTAAGGATACACATATCGCTACAAGGTGGGCCCCACAAGCTGCCATGGTGGGGTCCACGTCCAAACAGATAGATGGTATGATGAAACACACACATCAGGGTGGTGCCACATCAGTGTGGCCCACCCGATTTGGGATCAAGCTGATACTTCTATCCTCCGTTGTCTAACCCACCATCTGGACGGTCAGGGTGAAATGCGTCCAGTAGGTGGGGTACATACAGGTGGATGGCATGGATAAATACATACATCATAGTGGGTCCACGATCGGTGTGGATCTAGTGGGCCACATGCATCACAAGAGAGAGAGAGAGAAAGAGAGAGAGAGAGATAGGGAAAAAGGGAGAGAGATCAGATGAGGTGGGAGGAGCTTCGCCACTATGAGCTCCTCCATACAAGATACAATGCATACATCATGTGGGCCCTAAATTAAAAAATGAGATGATGAACACTCACCTTTGATCTTCTCAGACTTCTTCCATCGATGCGATCTAAAGCTCCAAGGGGTGGATTTTAACGGTTCAGATCAGCTTTGAAGGGTTGGATTGAGTGGTAGGGAGTGGGCCACACCTAGTTCTTTCTCATGGAGAGCTTGGACATCCACCTCCCATGGTTTCTTGGGAGAATGAGAGAGAGATGAGAGAGAGATGTGTTGTAAAAAGAGAGAGGGATGGGTGAGTGAGTGATGGGTGATGGGGAGAGTTGACTTTGGGGAGGGTGGTTGTACTTGTGGATGGGTGTGAGTGATGGGCGTGATGTGTACTTGATTGATGGGACATTCTTTTGGGATTGCAACGCTCAGTGTTTTCCTCGAACTGAATGCGGGCCCACATCTCCTGGCCCGGGTATCTCCTCGGTGCACGAGATGCGGCATTGAAACCGCAGTGACGGCGCAATCGCAAGGCTACAAGTCTCGGGTCGAGCCGACTCTGGAATATGGGACACAACTTAGGGGCATGCGCAAATGCGAATAATAGATCGTGGGTTGCTGGATTCGACCGGGAGGATCGCGGAGGCCTACGGAACGATACAGGCTAGGATACGGGTCTTACACATGCTAAGTGGGCCTTCTATTTATAAGAATATACATCTATGATTCATCACAAGGCTAGTACCATGAACAAAGTTGTGTATCCACTTACTTGAAAATCTTATCTCCTTAAGACTTTTTCCTTTGAGGTGATTAGATTTAACCTATTGCCAAAAATTTACAAAACTAATCCATATTCTGAAAAAGTTTGGAAAGAGTGTAAAAATGGGTAAAATACAAACAATGCCATTATAGATGCATACCTTTTTAAGGGTAACAAACTATGAATTTTCAAAGGATCACTACGACACCACGTCATAGTCAAGTTACTTACTGGTAACTTGGTAGGTCACTTTGGTTGAGATAAGACAATTGCCATACTCCGTGACCATTACTTTTGGCCAAAGTTGAATTGAGATATACAACGGTTCGCTCATAGATGTATGACATGCCAAAGAGCTAGGGGTAGACAAACAAAATTGTAGACTATACCAACCCTTGCCTATACCATCTCATCCATCGAAAGACATTATTATGAATTTTGTGCTTGGGTTGACAAGAACACAATGAGGCTATAATTTTATCTTTCTGGTAGTTGATAGCTTTTCTAAAATGTCACATTTTATTCCACGCAAGAATGCTACCGATGCCTCTCACATTGTGCACTTTTTTTTAAAGAGACCGTCTAACTCCATAGCTTTCCGAAAACCATCACCTCCGATCGAGACACACGGTTCGTGAGACACTTTTGGTGAACTCTATGGAAACATATGGGTACTTAACTCCAATTTTCAGGTGCCTATCAACTACAAACTAATGGCCAAACCAAAGTTGTCAACCGATCTCTTAGTGATCTACTCCAATGTTTGGCAAGTGACCAACCATGACAATGAGATCTTGTCTTGCCTTAAGCTGAATTTACCTACAACAACTTTGAGTGCCAATCTACTCAAAAGATTACGTTTAAAGTGGTTTATCAAAGAAACCTGAACCACATGTTAGATCGAGTACCAATTCCTATCCTGGGAAAGAGTAGTATGGAAGCTGAAGAATTTTTCAACCACATCTAAAAAGTACAAGAACAAGTTCAAGCTAACATCAAAAGTTCCAATGATCGGTACAAAGAAGTCGATGTTCATTGACGCCACTTAGAGTTCAAAAAAAGTAATTTGGTTATTGCATACTTACGGAAAGAGTGATTTTCAATGGGTACTTATAACAAATTGAAAATTAAGAAAATTGGTTGATGTAGAGTGGGTCGCGGACACTTTCATGTCCAAGATGGACCAGAGAAGGCCCGATCGGAGGCAGAAGTCATTAAGATAATCAGAACCTTAAAACAGGCATATCATGCAAAATGGAATGAGCTACTCGACGTACCATGATTTTAGGGTAGGACGAGCTACTTTAGCCAACCACTAGGTTGCCCACATTGAATTTGGGAGATTCCATCATATCGATGGTCGAATTTCATGTTTAATTTTGTTTTTACTATAAATAGTAACTTTTAGTTTGATTATAACTCTTCATCCGTTGGGCTTTAGGAGTTGCGCCCAACATGAAAATTGTTTAGAAAAATTAGGAGAATAATGTGGTTAAGCCACATAGACACTTATTATAAATAGAAAATTTATTATTTATATTAAGTTACGAATTTTAGGGAGTTTTAATTATAGTTTAATTCTTAAACTTCTTCCTAGTCTTGGTATCCCTATTTAAAGGGTTGTAGACTCATTTATTTCATCTATCAATCAATCAACAAGTTTCTTTCATATATCTTAAAATTATTTCTATTTCTTTTCCTCGTGCATTCAAGAAGTCTCTGTGAGGAGTGCAGAAAAGTTTCGTGGCTTTGGAATAGTTATCCCCTTGAAGAAGATAGTGCTCGACCTCACGTCCTTCCCTACGTCATTGGTCCATATCTATCTTCAAGAAGATTGGGCTAAATGCATACCATTTTGAACTACCTGAAGGAATGTGATTAGTCCCATTTTTAACATTGTCGATCTTTATCCCTATCATGGTGATCCAAATCAATATCCATGAAGCCTTAAAGATTTCGGCATACATTCTCCAATTGACCCATTCAAAATTACTGCCATTCTTGATGTACAATCCATGAATACTAGGCAAGGCACCCACATTTAGTATTTGATTTGATGAAAGAATAAATTGCAACCACACTTAGTATTTAATTCGATGAAAGAATAAATTGCAATATGAAGATACTGTTGGAGCATAAAAAATTGATCAAAGAAAGAAGATTAAAGGAAAAGAACTGAAGCAAAATGAAGAGAAAGTAAGTTGTGCAAACTGTAAGTTACACTGGGAATGAGTTGCGCTGGGGGCAAGTTGTGCAGTTGCATGAGTTGCACGGGATCGCACAAATCATCATAGTTGCACCGACCCACGCTACTCTCCTCAGAGACTATTGGATTGGAGATGTGAAGTGGGGTCCACAGCACGGGAATCGAGGGCCTACACGTGTGGAAGCCTATAATTACCCCCCTACCCCCTTCATTTGAAGGATCAAATTTTCAGAAGACCAGTACCTCTGATAGGTATTAGACAGAGAAGAGGGAGAGGGAAGAAGGTCGGGCTGCACCACTCTATTCAAGTTGCGCAGGCCCGCGCAACTCATGGAGGAGTTGCGCCGGTACTCTATGAGGCAACACCATGTTAATTTTTTTTCAAAAGTTCTCAAGTCATTTCAAATATTTCAGGCGTTCTGGCACTCCTTTATCATATTAATGAAGGAAGAAGTGCAAGGAAGACTTGCACAACTCATCTCTAATGGAGATATGACTGATATGAGCCGAAAAGCTATCAAAATTTATATTTGAATCTATTTTTGCACTTGTATTTTTGTTATATAAACTCTATCTCCAAAACAAAGGATCAAAAGGATGTAACAAACTCAGAATAAATAAATTTGATGATTATTCTCTCTATTCTTTCCCTATGCTGTTATTTAAGTAAGATAATTCTCATGAATCAAATGCTTTTCGTTTCTAGTTGAAACA
Organism: Magnolia sinica; assembly: GCF_029962835.1. Classification (NCBI taxonomy): domain Eukaryota; kingdom Viridiplantae; phylum Streptophyta; class Magnoliopsida; order Magnoliales; family Magnoliaceae; genus Magnolia; species Magnolia sinica. The sequence goes on from NC_080580.1 coordinate 47,869,414, forward strand.
AAATAGCAACTCCACTAGGGAATTCATCTTACTTAATACTGACTTAGGAATAATTTGGAGAATTTCATCATTGTTAAGATGCCAAAATGGTGACTCTTAATAGAAACATCCTTCCTTTCATCTTCGGGATAACGCACATTTACAAATAGATACTAATTAAATACTGTTTATGTCTAACTCACAGAATTGTGATAAAGCGACAGTGAGCGTATCAATTATTCAAGAAGCCGCTCATAGAGAAATAAAAAAGAAAAGAGAGAGAAATGGATGGCAACCACTTATTAAGACATATAGGCGAAGCCGTAGTAATCACGTCGCATTCGGGCAAAAGAGTAAAAAGTCCCCAAAAACAAAGCATTGAAATGGTGAGAGGAGAAACATTTGAAGAGTACCATGACAACAGTAGAGAAGAAGGAAAGAATAAGATCGAGAAGGTAACATACAATGTAATAAGTCATTTGAAAGGCATACCAACTCAACTAAGTGTGTATGACGTGTTGCAACTGTCAGAAGATTCTTGACATAGCCTGATTTAGGCTCTATCTGATAATACTGTCAGAAAAGTATTGTTCATAGAGATGGAACATGAAGAACGAAACAACTGTATGCCAATAATTTCCTTCTCCGATGATGATTTTATTTATGATGGAGAGTACAATACACCGTTGATGGTCGTGGGCCATGTTCACGGTAGGCAGATCAAACGAATAAAGATTGATAATGGGTCTGCGGTGAATTTGTTACTGTTGACAACGCTGAATGAATTGGGAAATCGTTGTTCCCATTTGAGTCCTAGTGGAATGATGATACAAGGGTTTCATCAAGACAGATAGCAGACGCTCGACAAGATCACGCTAACATTAGAGATAGGAGAGCTGACAATAGACGTCATCTGTCATGTCATCAATGCAATAACAACATAGAACCTCCTCTTGGGAAGGCCCTGGATGCATCAATATGGCATTATACCATCGACCGTCCATCAATGCTTCAAGTATTGTAAAGACCAAATTCAGTACAAGGTGATGGCCGACGCAAAACCGTATACAGAAGCAGAATCTTTCTTCGCAAACGCCAGCTATTATGATGGATTCACTATAGGAAATGAAAAGGGGAATGATGAGAGTAAAATAGTGAGGGGAAGCGAAACAAGGGTAGCACAGAATGAAGTCGCGAAAATGGAGTTATCAAAGAAAGAGAACATGAAGAAGAAATTTTATTTCGTACCAAAACACTTGAAATGACCAGGATAGCTCCCGCTAACATTATTATCACTTGGGCAGTTGAAGATTTTATAGTCAAATTATACAATGCCATTACCACATGTAGAAAGGAAGAAACCATTCCCAGCCATGCCTAAGAGGTTTCATGTTGAAGCTAGTTCAAAGAACCCCGAGCCTATTAAATTTTATGCAATCTCGGAAGTGGAAATAGAAGAAAAGACATGTGATAGGGTGAATCTCGAAAAGTTAACATTTAAAGATTTAGAAAGATACAACCCTACTAGCAAAAAAATGATGAAAAATATGGGTTTTGATTGTGAAGAACCAAGTAGGTAGAATGGTGGAAAAGGTATTTTAATCCTGATTGGAGTCAATGAAGAAAAGCGATAGAAATTCCGCGGGTTAGGGAGAGAATCTTCGATAAATATGATCACAGTCGGATTAATAAAAGAAACAGACTCTGAAATAATCAAGCATCTTGAAGCAGCTCCAAAGCATATGGAAGACAGGGGGTAGCCAATAATTGACAGTTTACGAGAAATAAATCTGGGGACAGAAGAAGAACCATGAAATACATTCATAAGTACCAGCCTTCCTAAACAAGAAGTTAATCAGTATATTAAGCTGTTAAAAGAAAATAAAGATGTGTTTTCCTGGACATACGTAGAGATGCCAGACTTGGAACCATTGGTGGCAATGCATCGATTGAACATCTCTAAAGACAAGAGGCCGATTAAACAAGCGCAAAGACGATTTCACCCATATTTGATTCCCCTGATAGAAGAAGAGGTAAATAAACTGATTAAAGTAGGATTTATTAGAGAAGTCGAGTACCCTAAAAGGATATCAAATATTGTCCCAGTAAAGAAGAAAAGCGGACAAATTAGAATATGTGTCGACTTCAGAGATTTAAACGAAGCATGCCCGAAAGACGACTTTCCATTGTCGATAACTGAGTTATTAATTGACAGTATGACTAAATATATTGTTATGTCCTTCATGGATGGTTATGCTAGATATAACCAAATAAGAATGGCTCCAAAAGATGAAGAAGCTACAACATTCAGAATGTCTCTAGGAATCTACTATTATAAAGTTACGTCGTTTGGTCTCAAGAATGCTGGTGCAACGTATTAGAGAGCAATGCAGAATATATTCCAAGACATGATGTCAAAGCATGTCGAATGTTACATGGACAACCTAGTAGTCAGATCAATTGATCATGAAGAACATTGCAAACATTTGGCTTCAGTATTTCGTCAGCTTAGAAAGAAACAACTGAAAATGAATCCGTCTAAATGCTCTTTTGGTGTCTCGTCAGGAAAGTTTCTCGGTTTTGTTGTCAGGCACAGAGGAATTGAAATCAATCCAGGAAAGATTAGAGCTATTTAGGAAATTCCACCTCCAAAGATGTTAAAAGAATTAAAAAGTTGTAAGGAAAGTTAACAAACATTCGCCGCTTCATCTCAAATCTTGCCGGGAGGTGTCAGCCGTTTTCTCATCTAATTAAGAAAGGGATAGAATATGTATGGGATCAATCATGTTAGAATGTGTTCGATTCAATCAAGGAATTATTGAAACAACCCCTAGTATTGGCAGCTCCTATAAAGGGCAAACCCCTCATTCTTTACATATCCGCGGCTGAAAATTCATTAGGGACTTTACTGGCATAAGCGAATGAACACGACAAGGAAATCTCGCTTTATTATTTGAGTCGAACTCTAATAGGTGCAGAATGCAATTATTCACCGATCGAGAAAGTATGCTTGGCACTGAAGTTTACAATACAGAAGTTAAGTCATTACTGTCTTTCTCACGATATAATCCTAATCTCACGAGCGGACCCTATAAAGTTCTTAATGACGAGACCGATGCAATCAAGAAGGTTGGCTAAATGGATGCTTCTGCTGTCGGAATATACAATCACTTACGAACCAGCAAAAGTAATTAAGGGACAAGGAGTAGCAGATTTCTTGGTAGCTCACCCTATACCGGACAATGGGCCAATCAGCAATGACTTTCCAGATGAACAAGTAATGATGATAGAATTGCCTAATTTGTGGCAAATGTACTTCGATGGTGCTTTTAGGACTTCAGAAACAGGTGCTGGAGTGATATTTATTAGTCCTCAGGGTGACCTATTACCCTATTCCTTTACATTAAGGATGACATGTACTGTCACGCTCTAAACCTGGAAATCGGATTCATAGGAATCCTGATTGCCGAATTCGGTGCCGACAGTCTCCGTAGTACCCCATTTTCGGTTCCTAGCGTCTATATGTTAGATTCCGATTCTGGGATCCTGCAAGGAGGATTTTTTTTGTACATTTAACTCATAATAAGCATAACCACAAGTATACCCAAATCATAAAGGCAACATCATCATCATATACCCACTAATATAAACATTTGAATACAATGCTAAAAGGAAAATACATATGTTAAAATCAAAGCTCCAGAAGACCACTGTAGGCTCCAAGCTTAACACTGTTGCAATCTAACATCACCTGCACGCATCTATTGTGCATAAGCTTATAGAAAGCTTAGAGGGTGGTGTAAGTGTGTGCACAAGGTCAGTACCAAGTATTCAATACAATGTCATAGTCATACAATGTCGAAAATACTGGTAATCTATAAATTGTACAATGTCGGAATAAGCAGAAATACTGACAAGATGATGAATTATTAGAGTAATCACAAATACTGAAAAGATCAGGAATTATCAGAGTAAACAAAAATACTGAAAAGATCACAAATCATAAGATAACAGAGTAAGCGAAAATACTGACAAGTCCTAGTCATACAATATTAGAATACGTAATACGAATCAACTATGTAAATGAGGAGTCATAGAGCGTTAAATATCAGATGCAGTGGATGCAATGCAATATACATTCCTGATGAGTAACACAAATAACGTCAGCTGTACCTAGACCATATAAATATAGAAACACAATAACCCAAATTGCCATATGCCGCAGATATAATGCAATATGTAGTGCGAATGGAGTGACCATGCTAGAGTGTAAAGTCGGGATGATAGTACATAGTATCGCAGGCTATGGGGCCCATCACAAGGGACTTCTATCCAAACTAGTCCCATACCTAATTTGGATAGTCAGTCTCAATGTGGTAAACTCCTGATCTCAGGTTAGTCGCGCGCCCCAACCGAAATCCTAGCCATCGTAAATGTACACGTAACAAATAGTCGCGCACCACCAGCCCGAGTTGATAGTGAATGAATGAATGAATGAGTATGCAACTCTTGCTCAATAAGTCCACATATCAGTACAATCCATCTCTGGGATCATCACTGGGGTTTAGTACACTCCAAATGGCACCGTCGCTCTCCCAGCCATACAGTCCAAGTGAGCGTAAGAAACCTCACTATCCGCCTGGCCAATAGTCTGCCAATACTTATTCGGCACGTCGATAGCAGACCCATTCATGAGCTGGTCAAACTTAGCCTAGCAATGCCTCCCTGCTCTCGAGCGTGTAAGGCCACACCCCCTCCCAACCAACCACGACATAGTGGGAGACGTGGCCTCCTGGTATTCGGCACTCGGGCGCTCATGTATCCACTCGATCTCGACGTTAAGGCGTCCTCTGGTACCAAGAGGGTTTAGGAATTTTCACCCAGGGTCATTTATGGCAGCCCGATGCTAGAACAAATTTTTGGTGTCCCGTCTGGCTATCCACGATATGCCTGTGGAGGCTACGGCCCTGATGTCGCTAGGGTGTACAGTAATCATAATACAAGATGCATGAGTCATACAATCCAGTCATGCATCAATCCTGCGCATACCGTGCGCTCATGTGAGATAACCTCCACCTATCAGGGAGTCTCATAATAACACGCTCAATGATATATGCAATGATCAACCACATCTCTTAACAAACATGCAGATGATGCGTATGGGCATGTATCATGATGCTATGCTATCATATACTCATAATCGGCATCAATAACTGACCTCGACAATCGGCCTCGACAATGTGGATATTTAACCAACAGTGCCCCCAAGGAATGGCCCACATAAAGCCCTACATTTGGTGGACCCATAGCCTCACACAAGGACCTAATATTCACACCATGGGCCTCACTCAAGAGCTTAATACACATCACGATGGGCCTCTCACATGGTCCTCATATACATCACAATGGACTCCATCGCCTGACCCTCAAATGCATCGTAATGGGCTCATCACATAAACCTCATATACATCACATTGGGCCTTAGACACGGGCTGAATACACATCACGTCGGGCCTCAAATACAAGCCGCATATACATCACATTGGGCCACGACAATTGAAATCGACAATTGGTCACGACAAATTAGAATCGATAATCAGCCTCGATCGATAATCGGCAATCGGCCATGACAAATCATAATCGATAATCAGCCTTAATCGATAATCGACAAACGGCCATGACAAATCAGAATCGATAATCAACCTCGATCGATAATCGACAATCAGCCACGACAAATCATAATCGGTAATCGGTCACGATAATCGGCCTCGATCGCTAATCGGCAATTGGCCACGACAATCAGAATCGATCGATAATCAGAATCACCAAATCGGCCACATCAATCGGAATTGGCAATCGGTTACAATAATCGGCCGAGCAAGGCTTAAGGAAAGGTCACAATGTGGACATTTAACCATCATTGCCCATCAACGTGGACATTTAACCAACATTGCTCCCAAGGAGTGGTCCACATAGAGCCATACGTTTAGTGGGCCCATGGCCTCACACAAGGGCCTAACATACATCGCCATGGGCCTCACTCATGGGCCACATATGCATCACATTAGGCCATGCCCATGGGCCAATGTACATAACATTGAGTCATATCAATGGGTCGAATCAAACGGAGCAAATCAAATGGGCTGGTACAAAGGGGTTGAATCAATTAGACCGATCAAATGGGCCAATACAAATGGGCCGAGTCAATGGGCCGACTCAAATGGTTTAAGTCAATTGGACCGATACAAATGAGTCAAGTCAATGGGTTGACTCGAATGGGCCAAGTTAATAAGGTCGATATAAATGAGCTGAGTCAATGGGCCGACTCAAATGGGCCAAGTCAATTGGGTCGATATAAATGAGCCTATTCAATGGGCTGACTCAAATACATTGAATCTGGCCTCATCAAGTGGGCCCCAAACACATCAAATGAGCCAATTCAAAATCATCCATCCATTATTAGAAATCATTAAAGAACTTATATGAAAAAAATATGAATCATATCCAAAGGATCAACTGGACCATACCACAAATGGTGATGGTGACTATGATTGACACTATTAAAATTTAGAGGGCCCACCATGAAATTTATTTCGCATCCAGACTAATCATAAGGTCACGATGACCTGAACAGTGAGGAGAAACAAATCTCATATTGGTTCAAAACTTTTGTAACTTAAAAGGAGTTTCAATGGTAGACTTTTAATCGTCACGGTTTACTGCAATGTGGTCCACCTGATACCAAGGTTAGCCTCATTTTTTTTTGCCTCAAGCCTGAAGGCGAGTTGTCAAAAGGATGGATGGTTAGATATAACACATACCTCAACGGGGCCCACAAGACTTGCTGCCATTAATTTAGCAACTATCCAGCTAGTGGATAGACGGTTTGGACGTTACACATATAACAAAGGGCCCCACATAGGGAAACAGATGGATGGCGTGGAGAATACATCCATCAAAGCAGGTCCCACCATCCAGAAAGGTTGGACGGTGCAGATTTACAACACATACATCCCGTGTGGCCCATCCAGCACCGTCCAGAAGTGGACGGTGTGGATACAATACATGTGTCAGCAGTGGATCCCGTACCGGTGGGCCACCGCCCTTCCCCCTCTCTTAATATAAATATATTATTTTATATTATACTGCTTATTATATTTTAAATATTCTATTATTATTATTATTATTATTATTTGAAACAGACCACCGTCCAGCCATCTGGATGGTTGGGATATTACACATACATCAAAGTGGGGCCACGAACTCGTTAGATGGATGGATGGTTTGGATGGAACACTTCCATCATGGTGGGGCGCTGAACATGGCGGATGAAACACATACACTATGGTGGGTTCCACCAGATAGACGGACGGCTAAGAGGGGGCTTTCATGTGCAGCAGGTTGCTGCGGCTGCAGCTGGCCCATCATCAAGGCAGATGGATGGCTAATAAAACACACATCTCATGGTAGAACCCACTGATGGATGGTTGGCGTGGATGAAACCATACATTTGGGGGGTCCATGGAAATTTTTGACGTCAACTTTACAGCAGCCTTAGCTGTGTGAAGCACGTCATCCAGTCCGCTCATTAGGTGGGTCCCACATACGTGGCCCACCTGCTGTATATATGCCATCCAATTCGTTAATAAGGTCACACGGACCTGAATCAAGGGTAAAAATAAATTTCATAATGATCTGAAATTTCTGTGGCCCGGAAAGGATTTCAATGGTAGACATTCAATCAACACTGTTTCCTGTGGTGTGGGCCACCCGAACTCCACATACGGCTGATTTTTGGGAGGTCCACTGTCCAAAAGGGGACCCAACAAATGCACGGTGTTGATGATCAACACACATTATGATGGGGCCCATGGCTGGGACCCTGCCCACCGCCTAACGCAGCAGGACGCCACTTGCATCCTCTAATGGTCAGCAGTGGCCGCTGCCTTATTTTTATTTTTATTTTTATTTTTTGATTTTGGCTTTTTCTGAGGTTTTGCCTAGGTGGGGCCTGCATCAGGTGAATCTAGCCCAACCATTGCACTCTACGGCTCAAAACAGTCCAAATGACCCCAATATTCGATGTGTTTTGGTGCATAGAAACATCAAAGTGGGTCTTAACAGCCTTTAACGGTCAATATCACTGTTTTCTATGGTATGGCTTGCTTGATTATCGGATTAACATCATTTTTCAGCTCAACGCCTAAAATGAGCTGGGGAATGGAATGGACGGCATGGATTAAACGTATACATCAAGGTGGGGCCTATATAAGTGACTCACCCAAAAGAAAAAAATCAAACTGCTGTAAGTACACCTCACTGTCCGTTCTCACTTCACAAAACACGTCCAGCGTCCCTTAACGCTGGACGGTTTGAATGTTCTTCAAGGTGGGTCCCACATGAACGTGGCCCACTTGAATTGAATCAATCTGATACTTGTGTTTTCCACCACCATGAGGTAAGGTCCACATGACTTGGACGGTTGGATAAAACATACATCAAGGTGGGGTCCATCCAAGTGGGCCGTACATCACACAAAAATGTGAAAGAGAGAGAGAGAGAAGCACCCACCTTTCATCTTCTTGGACTCCTTCCATCAACACGTTCTATAACTCCAAAGAAGGCATTTCAACGGTTAAGATTGATTTTTGAGGGTGGGATTGGGTGGTAGGAAGGTGGGCCACACCTAGCTTCTCTCCCATGAAGAGCTTGGACGTCCACTCCCATGGGAGTTGCTTGGGATGGAGTGAAAAAAAATGAGAGAGAGAGGAGTGGTGATGGATGGGGTGATGGGATGAGGGAGCATGGTGCTTGTTGACTTTTGGGTGAAAAAGGAATGGGTGGCATACCTTGTTGGTGAAAAAGGGATGGCTAGGTAAGGTTGCGTACTTAGACTTTGATTGATGGATTGATGTGACATTTAGGGTAGAGATTCTCTTGGAAATTGCAACGTGTGTGTTTTCCTCGAACTGAACGTGGGTCCACATCTCCTAGCCAGGGTATCGCATCAGTGTGCAAGACGCGGCAATGGAACCGTGGTGACGACGCGGTCTCACTGGTACAAGTCTCGGGTCGAGCCAACTCAGATATACAGGACACATCTTAGGGTCATGCGCAAATGCCGATAACCGATCGGGGGTCACTGGAATTCGAACAGGATGACCATGGAAGCCTACAGAACAGTACGGGCTAGGATACGGGTCTTACAGCTCTCCCCACTAAATAAAATTTTCATCCTCAAAATTTACAGAATAGAAAAGGAAAGAGGAAACATCATCAAGTATATATGTGAAGGCACAATCAATCTGCAAAAGGGTGAAGATAGCGGTCTCTAATCTCAACCTCGCACCCCTAAGATGCATCATTGACCCTATGGTGACCCTACCAATTTTCGGATTATGCAGTCTCATAGTCTCAACGGTAGGGCGCTATGTCAGAAAATCTCTAAGTTATTCGAACTTGGGGACCTAACCATTCTAAGTTCTTAACAATCATACAGTGTACGGCAGCTATCAGCAGATATGTGATGTTTTCTTCAGGTATTCCCAAGTTATGCTCTAATACCAACTTCTGTCATGCCCCAAACCCGAAAATCTGATTCACAGGAATTCCGATCGCCAAATTCGGTGCCGACAGCCTCCGTAGTACCCCATTTCGGTTCCTAGCATCCATATGCTAGATTCCGATTCTAGGATCCTACAAGGAGGATTTTTTTATATACATTTAACTCATAAAAAGCATAACCACAAGTATACCCAAATCATAAAGGCAACATCATCATCATATACCCACTAATATAAACATTTGAATACAATACTAAAAGGAAAATACATATGTTAAAATCAAAGCTCCAGAAGACCACTGTAGGATCTAAGCTTAACATTGTTGCAACCTAACATCACCTGCATGCATCTATCATGCATAAGCTTATAGAAAGCTTAGGGGGTGGTATAAGTGTGTGCACAAGGTAAGTGCCAAGTATTCAATACTATGCCATAGTCATACAATACCGAAAATACTGGTAATCCATAAATCGTACAACGTCGGAATAAGCAGAAATACTGACAAGATCATGAATTATTAGAGTAAGCACAAATACTGACAAGATCAGGAATTATCAGAGTAAACAGAAATACTGACAAGATCATAAATCATAAGATAACAGAGTAAGCGGATATACTGATAAGTCCATAAGTCATACAATATTAGAATACGCAATACGAATCAACTATGCAAATGAGGAGTCATAGAGTGCCAAATATCAGATGCAGAGGATGCAATGCAATATACATTCCTGATGAGTAACACAAATAGCGTCAGCCGTACCTAGACCATATAAATGTAGAAACACAATAACCCAAATTGTCATATGCTGCAGATATAATGCAATATGTAGTGCGAATGGAGTGACCATGCTAAAGTATGAAGTCAGGATGATAGTACGTAGTATCGCAGGCTATGGGTCCCATCACAAGGGACTTCTATCCAAACTAGTCCCATACCTAATTTGGATAGTCAGTCTTAATGTGGTAAACTCCTGATCTCAGGTTAATCACACGCCCAAACCGAAATCCTGGCCATTGCAAATTTACACGTAACAAATAGTCATGCACCACCAGCCCGAGTGGATAGTGAATGAATGAATGAATGAATGAGTATGCAACTCCTGCTCAATAAGTCTACATATCAGTACAGTTCATCTCTGGGATCATCACCAGGGTTTAGTACACTCCAAATGACATTGCCGCTATCCCAGCTGCACAGTCCAAGTGAGCGTAAGAAACCTCACTATCCGCCTGGCCAATAGTCTGTTAATACTTATTCGGCACATCAATAGTGGACCCATTCACGAACTGTTCAAACTCAGCCTAACAATGCCCCCTGCTCTCGGGCGGGTAAGGCCACACCCCCTCCCAACCAACCACGACATAGTGAGAGACGCGACCTCCTGGTATTCGGCACTCGGGCGCTCATATTTCCACTCAGTCTCGACGTTGGGGCATCCTCTGGTACCAACAAGGTTTAGGGATTTTCACCCAGGGCCATCTATGGTAGGCCGATGTTGGAACAAATTTTTGGTGTCCCATCTGGCCATCCACGATATGCCTGTGGAGGCTATGGCCCTGATGTCGCTAGGGCGTACAACAATTATAATGCAAGATGCATGGTCATACAATCTAGTCATGCATCAATCCTATGCATACCGTGCGCTCATGTGAGATAACCTCCACTTATCAGGGAGTCTCATAACAACACGCTCAATGACATATGCAATGATCAATCACATCTCATAACAAACATGCAGATGATGTGTATGGGCATGTATCATGATGTTATGCTATCATATACTCATAATCAGTATCAATAACTGACCTCGACAATCGACCTCGGCAATGTGGACATTTAACCAACATTGCCCCTAAGGAATGGCCCACATAGAGCCCTACATATGGTGGACCCATGGTCTCACACAAGGACCTAATATTCACACCATGGGCCTCACTTAAGAGCTTAATACACATCACGATGGGCCTCTCACATGGGCCTCATATACATCAAATGGACTTCATCGCCTGACCCTCAAATGCATCGCAATGGGCTCATCACATAGACCTCATATACATCACATTGGGCCTTAGACACGGGCTGAATACACATCACGTCGGGCCTCATATACAGGCCGCATATACATCACATTAGGCCCCGATAATCAGAATCGACAATTGGTCACGACAAATCAGAATTGGTAATCATCTTCAATCGATAATTCACAATCGGTCACAACAAATCAGAATCGGTAATCGACCCCGATGGATAATAGGCAATCGGCCACGACAAATCATAATTGGCAATTAGCCTCGATCGATAATCGACAATCGGTCATGACAAATCAGAAGCGGTAATCGGCCTCGATCGATAATCGGTAAACGGCCATGATAAATCAAAATCGATAATCGACCTTGATCGATAATCGACAATCAGTCCCGACAAATTAGAATAAAAAATTGACCTCGATCGATAATCGGCAAACGGCCACGATAAATCAGAATCGATAATACCTCGATCGATAATCGGTAATCGGCCATGACAAATCATAATCGGTAATCAGCCTTGATCGATAATCAACAAACGGCCACGACAAATCAGAATTGATAATCGAACTTGATCGATAATCGGCAATCGGCCACGACAAATCATAATCGGTAATCGGTCACGATAATCGGCCTCGATCGCTAATCGGCAATTGGCCACGATAATCAAAATCAATCGATAATCAGAATCACCAAATCGGCCACATCAATCGAAATCCGCAATCGGTCACGATAATCAGCCGAGAAAGGCCTAAGGAAAGGTCACAATGTGGACATTTAACCATCATTGCCCATCAACGTGGACATTCAACCAACATTACTCCCAAGGAGTGGTCCACATAGAGCCATACGTTTAGTGGGCTGATGGCCCCACATAAGGGCCTAACATACAACGCCATGGGCCTCACTCATGGGCCACATATGCATCACATTGGGCCACGCACATGGGCCAATGTACATAACATTGGGTCGTATCAATGGGTCGAATCAAATGGACCAAATCAAATAGGTCGGTACAAAGGGACCAAATCAAATGGGCTGATCAAATGGGCCGATACAAATGGGCAGAGTCAATGGGCCAACTCAAATGGGCCAAGTCAATTGGGCTGATACAAATGAGCCGAGTTAATGGGCCGACTCAAATGGGACAAGTCAATTGGGTCGAGTCAATGGGCCGACTCAAATGGGTCAAGTCAATTAGGTTGATATAAATGAGCCGAGTCAATGGGCTGACTCAAGTACATCGAATCGGGCCTCATCAAGTGGCCCCCAAATACATCAAATGAGCTGATTCAAAATCATCCATCCATTGTTAGAAATCATTAAAGAACTTATATGAAAAAAATATGAATCATATCCAAAGGATCAACTGGACCATACCACAAATGGCAGTGGTGACTATGATTGACACTATTAAAATTTAGAGGGCTCACCATGGAATTTATTTCACATCCAGATTGTTCATAAGGTCACGATGACCTGAACAGTGACGAGAAACAAATCTCATATTGGTTTAAAACTTCTATAACTCAAAAGGAGTTTCAATGGTAGACTTTTAATCACCACGGTTTACTGCAGTGTGGTCCACCTGATACCAAGGTCTGCCTCATTTTTCTTTTCGTATCAAGCCTTAAGGCGAGTTGTCAAAAGGATGGATGGTTAGATATAACACATACCTCAGCGAGGCCCACAGGACTTGCAGCCATCAATTCAGCAACTATCCAACTGGTGGATAGACGGTTTGGACGTTACACATATAACAAAGGGCCCCACACAGGGAAGTAGATGGACGGCGAGGAGAATACATCCATCAAAGCAGGTCCCACCGGCCAGAAACATTGGACGGTGCAGATTTACAACACATACATCCCATGTGGCCCATCCAGCACCATCCAGAAGTGGACGGTGTGATACAACACATGCGTCAGCGGTGGATCCCGCACAGGTGGGCCACTAAATTTCCCTCTTTCTCAATATAAATATATTATTTTATATTATACTATTTATTATATTGTAAATATTCTATTATTATTGTTATTTTTATTATTTGAAATAGTCCACCGTCTAACCATCTGAATGGTTGGGATATTACACATACATCAAAGTGGGGCCACAAACTCGTTAGATGGATGGACGGTTTGGATGGAACACTTCCATCATGGTGGGGCGTTGAACATGGCGGATGAAACACGTACACTATGGTGGGTTCCACTAGATAGACGGACGGCTGGGAGGGGGCTTTCACGTGCAACAGGTTGCTGCGGCTGCAGCTGGCCCATCATCAAGGCAGATGGACGGCTGATAAAACACATATCTCATGGTAGAACCCACTGATGGATGGTTGGCATGGATGAAACCATACATTTGGGGGGTCCATGGAAATTGTTGACGTCAACTTTACAGCAGCCTTAGTTATGTGAAGCACGTCATCCAGTCCGCTCATTAGGTGGGTCCCACGTACGTGGCCCACCTGCTGCATATATGCCATCCAATTCGTTAATAAGGTCACATGGACCTGAATCAAGGGCAAAAACAAATTTCATAATGATCTGAAACTTCTGTGGCCCAGAAAGGATTCCAATGGTAGGCGTTCAATCAACACTGTTTCCTGTGGTGCGGGCCACCCGAACTCCACATACGGCTGATTTTTGGGAGGTCTACTGTCTAAAAGGGGACCCAACAAATGCACGGTGTTGATGATCAACACACATCATGATGGGGCCCACAGTTGGGACCCTGCCCACCGCCTAACGCAGTAGGACGCCGCTGGCGTCCTCTAACGATCAGCAGCGGCCGCTGCCTTATTTTTATTTTTTATTTTTAGGTTTTTCTGAGGTTTTGCCTAGGTGGGGCCTGCAATCCAGCCCAGCCATTGCACTCTACGACTCAAAACAGTCCAAATGACCCCAATATTCGATGTGTTTTGGTGCATAGAAACATCAAAGTGGGTCTTAACAGCCTTTAACGGTCAATATCACTGTTTTCTATGGTATGGCTTGCTTGATTATCGGATTAACATCATTTTTCAGCTCAACGCCTAAAATGAGCTGGGGAATGGAATGGATGGCATGGATTAAACTTATACATCAAGGTAGGGCCTACATAAGTGACCCACCCAAAAGAAAAAAAATCAAACTGCTGTGAGTACACCGCATTGTCCGTTCTCACTTCACAAAACACGTCCAGCGTCCCTTAACGCTGGACGGTTTGAATGTTCTTCAAGGTGGGTCCCACATGGACATGGCCCACTTGAATTGAATCAATCTGATACTTGTGTTTTCCACCACCATGAGGTAGGGTCCACATGACTTGGATGGTTGGA